>NW_026006688.1:0-4671 GCF_001458135.2 Marmota marmota marmota
CCAACACTGCTTGATTTTGAGCTCCATTTCCATTTACCCATAGAGATCAAAGTGAAGTGAACCCTTAAACTGTACAGTGTTCCTGACAGTGAACACTTGAACTGAGAAGGTCCAAAACTGGGGAACTTAACAAGGGTAAGGAAAAGATGAATACTGCCCAGTATCGAACAAATTTGAACAAATCTAACTGTAACACTAATGCTAGATTTGACTCTATCCCCAATCCTAATGCTTAGCTGTTTAGAGAACCTGTGATAATAGAAGTCCCAAAATTGGGGATTCTAGTGGGGCAAGCTAGTAGAAGAATCCTGCACAGTATCAAAGAAATATGACCAAATAATTGAGGAAGGTATTTCAATAAATTTATATTTCCCTCTTTTCTCCTAAAGTGCTCTAGGATAAACTTGATTTGCATGCTTCAGCTTAGAGCTACATTCACAATGAACAAACCAGAGAGTGCCCACAGAGAACTGATTGAGTGTGTGAAGTTTGAAGAAGCTAGCATCAACCCTGTTTGATTTCTAGCTCCAATTCCATTTAGGCAAAAATGAAGTGAAACCTTAAAATAGAAACTGTACCTGAAAGTGAACAATTGAATCATGAAGGCCCAAACTTGGGGAGCCTACTAAGGATAGGTTAATGATGAATCCTGTACAGTATCAAAGTAATCTGATACAAAAAAATTGAAGCTCTTTCAGCGCATGTGTATTCTGCTTGCTCCTAAAGTGCTCAGATATAAAACTGTTTCTTTCAACTTCAGCTTAGGGCTACTTCCACAGGAAACAAACCAGAGAATCCTCACTAAGAACTGATTGAGTGTGTGATGAGTCAAGCAGCTAGCCCAAACCCTATTTAATTTCCAGCTTCATTTCCATTCACCACTATAGGGCAAAAAGAAGAGAAACATGAAAATTGAAACTGTTCCTTAAAGCAAACCCTTTATGTAGGAGGCCCAAATATTTGGAATATTGTCAAAATAGGAAAAAGATGATTCCTGCCCAGTATCAGAAATTTGAAAACAAAACTAACTCTATCCCT
Organism: Marmota marmota marmota; assembly: GCF_001458135.2. Lineage (NCBI taxonomy): Eukaryota > Metazoa > Chordata > Mammalia > Rodentia > Sciuridae > Marmota > Marmota marmota. The sequence continues at coordinate 1,039 of NW_026006688.1, forward strand.
AACATTAGTTCTAAACCTAGTCCTAACACTAACCCTAACACTAACCTTAACCTGTTTAGAGTCCCTTTGATCCTAGAAGTCCCACACTTGTGGAGCCAAGTGCAGCAAGCTAACAGATGAATCTTTCACAGTATTAAAGAACTCTGACCAAATAATTGGGGGAGGAAATTCAGTACATGCATATTTCCCTGTTTTCTCCTAAAGTGCTCTCACATGAAGTTGTTTGCATGCTTCCACTTAGGGCTACTTTCACAAAGAATAAACCAGAGAATGCACATAGAGAACTGATTGAGTGTGTGAGGTTTGAAGTAACAAGCACCAACTCTGTGTGATTTCCAGTTCCATTTCCATTTACCCACATAGGTCAAAATAAAGTGAAAACTTAAAATACAAACTCTTCCTGACAGCTAACCCTTGACCCAAGAGGTCCAAACCTAGGGAATATAGTAAGGCTATGTAAAATCTGAATCCTGCCCAGTATCATAGAAATTTGAACAAAAATAACTCTAAACCTAACACTATGTCTAAACCTAGCACTAACCCTAACTGTAACCTTAACCCTAACCTGTTTAGATAACCTTTGATCATAGAAGTCCCAAAGTTGTGAAGCCTAGTGGGGCAAGCTAAAAGATGAAAAATGCACAGTATCAAAGAAATCTGACCAAATAATTGTGGGAGGTAGTTCATTACATGCTTATTTCCCTGTTGTCTCCTAAAGTGCTCTCAGAGTTGTTTTTGCATGCTTCTCCTTTGGCCTATATTCAATAGAAAGAAAGCAGAGAATGCTCTCAGAGAACTAATTGAGTGTGAGACGTATCAAGCAGCTATTATCAACCCTATTTGATTTCCAGCTTCATTGTCATTCACACCTATAGGCCATAATGAAGTGAGACCTAAAAATTCAAACTGTTTCTGACAGTGAACCATTGAACCTAAAGGCCCAAAATTGGGGATCCTATTAAGTAAGGCTAGGTAAAGGATGAATCCTGTAAAGTATCAAAGTAATTCAACCAAAAAATATTGAAGATTGCTCCTAAAGCACTCACAGATGAAGCTATTACTTTCTATTTCAGCATAGGGCTACTTCCACAAGAAACAAAACAGAAAATGCACACTGAGAACTGATTGAATGTGTGAAGTTTCAAGCAAACTTTCAAAACAACTCTGTTTGATTTCAAGCTCTATTTCCATTTACCCATAGAGGTCAAAATGAAGTAAAACCTTAAAATACAAACTGTTCCTGACAGTGAACCACGGAAGCCAGAAGGCCCAAACCTGGGGAGAATAGTAAGGCTAGGGAAAAGATGAATCCAGCCCAGCATCAAATAAATTTGAACAAAAAGACCTCTAACACTAGCCCTAAACCTAACCCTAACCCTAACCATAACCCTAACCCTTACCTGTATGGAAAATCATTGATCATAGATTTACCAAACTTGGTGAGCCTAGTGGGAAATGTTAAAGATGAATACCACACAGTATCAAGGAAATCTGATCAAATCATTGGAAGACTTATTTCAATACATACATATTTCTCTATTTTCTCTTTAAGGGTTCAGATACAGTTGCTTTTGCATGCTTCAGCTTTGGCCTACATTCAAAAGAAAGAAACCAGAGAATGCCCAGTGAGAACTGTTTTGTGAAGTTTCAAGCACCTCCTTCCAACCCTGTTTGATTTCCAGCTAAATTTTCATTCATATCAATAGCCATAATGAAGGAAAAATTTAAAATGCAAACTGTTCCTGACAGCGAACCATTGAACAGAGAAGGCTCAAACCTCTGGAACATAGTAAGGCTAAGTAAAAGATGAATCTTGCCCAATATCATAGAAATTTGAAGAAAACTAGGGCCACGCTAGAGCTCTATGTGCAGATGGAAGACTCTGCTGTGTGGTTGCTCATGGCTCAGTTGGAAGTCAGAAGTCTCAGCTGCTCATGAGTTCTCAGCTCAGACGGAAGTCTCAGCAGCACATGAGCTTTTGGTGCAGACGGAAGTCATGGCAGCGGGTTAGCTCTCGGAACAGATGGAAGTCTCGGCCATGCAGGCACTCTTGGTGCAGAGGGTAGGTAGCACAGAACATAGAGGCTTTGCTTGCGGATCACCAGACCAAGCTCTGGACACAGGCAAAGGTCACCCCAGAACCATCCACCTCACCAAACACCCTACACAGGTAACAGATGGAATCCATCTTGGAAAACCTTACTCACCATCTATCTCTGGCTGTGACTACCAGCTCAGTTCTGTGGCTGCTCAGGTACCCGGTTTCCAACTCTGCTACCTCCAGCTGTGATAACTGATGATTTTTCTCACAAGGTTTTGGGGGGCGTAGCTATCAGTGTGAAACAGCAACTGTACAGGTACCTGGTTTCCAACTCAGAGACTAAGAATAGGGAGGCTCCAGGTGGAAGTTCAAGTACTCTGAAACTGACTACCTCCAACTCTCTTATCACAGAGACTCAAGCTAGGAACAGACAACTCGTCCTACTGAAAGGAAACAGAGGTCTGAAAGACTTTTCTATTCTCGCTCTTCTCATCTGTTCTCCTCTACCCTTCCCCCTCTGGCCCTCACAATCTCAACATAAATGAAACCAAGAACTTTTCATGAAATTGGACTTTAAGAACTGAATCACTAGAATAGTATAATATACAGGAATTGCATAGACCCCACCTTACCACCCCTTTATTTGCTCTTATTTTCATTCTCCCTCTCTTTCTTTCCTTGTTATTTTTTTTCTTGCTCCCTCTATCCCACTTGCAACCTCCAAACTTTTACTATTTATACATAGGGTAATTTTAAGAATACAGATAAGGAATTTGAATTTATACATTCTTCCATAAATTACCCCTGTCTATTCATTAAAGTTCTCCTCCAATTTGCTAAAATAGATTAATTTCATACTGTCACTACTTTCCCCCTTAACATAGCATCCTACCCCTGACCCAAGGGTATGCCTTTTATGTAACTAATGACTATATGCTAAATAATAATTGAAGTCAGCATCTATAGACATAGAATCTAAATATAAATGTATTTATAATTGTTAGGCTTAGGCTTTGGGTTAGGGTTAGAGTTAGAGTTAGGATTTGATCTATGGTTAGGGCTGGGACTAAGGATAGGGCAAGGGTTATGACTAGGGTTAGGGCTAGGGTTAGGGTTATGGTAAGGGATAGGGTTAGAACTAGTGATAGGGCAAGTGTGAGAGAGCTAATCTTACGGCTAGGGCTAGGGTTATGGTTAGAGATGGGGATAAATTAGGGCTTGGGTTAGTATTAGGTTTAGATCTCAGGTTAGCAGTAGAGTTAAGGTTACATGTAGGGTAAGGGAGTGGGTTACAGCTAGGTTGAGGGCTAGTGTGTGGGTTAGTATTAGGATTAGGACTAGGGTTATGGTTAGGGTAAGGAATAAGGTTAGGCTTAGGGCTAGAATGAAGGCTAGTGTTTGTGTTAGGGTTAGGGCTAGTATTAGGCCTAGGGCTAATGACAGGTCTATGGTTACAGTTAGGGATAGATTTAGTGTTAGGTTTATTGCTTGGTCCAGTGTAAGGGTTAGGTTTAGGGTAAGGGTCAGGTTAAGAGCTAGGGTTATTATTAGGGTCAGGTTCAAGGTTAGAGTTTGGTTTAGGTTAGAGGTAC
>NW_026006689.1:0-4670 GCF_001458135.2 Marmota marmota marmota
CCTCCTCCTCCTCCTTCTCCTTCTTCTTCTCCTTCTCATGCTCTGGCTAAAATTTCCAGAAATGCAGTGAGCAGAACTGTTGAAAATGAGCACCTTTTCTTGTTCCTGACCATATAAGAAATTCATTTTATAATTAAATACAATATTAGCTCTGGGTTTTCCATATATAGTCTTTATTATATTGTGGTGTATTTCTTCTGGTTTTATGAGTATGTTATCATGAAAATGTGATTAATTTTGACCCATACTTTTTTCTACATCAATTGAGATGATCATGTATATATTTTCCTTCATTTTTGTTATACTGGGAGTTTTTTGTATATTAAAACATCTTGAAGTCCAGAAATAAATTTCACTTGGTTACAGTTATTCAATAGGTTGTATAATTTGGTTTCCTAGTATCATGTTGAAAATTTTACATCAATATTTATTAGAGATATTGTTCTGTAGTTTTCTTTCCTTGTAGGGTATTTTTGATTTCATAAAACTTATGTAGAACTGATAGATATTAGAATTATTACTTTTTATTCAGTTTTTTTGGGCATTTGAGGATTAATGTTAAATTCCTTTAAATTTTCAGAAATCAATATAATCCTAGAGATTTCTTTGTTGAAAAATTTTTGATTATTTGCTGAGTCTCATTTTGTTGTTAATCTATTCATATTTTCTACTTCTGCATGATGCAATTTCAGTGGGTTGTATATTTCTAGGAATTTTCCCATTTCATCTAATTTATCCAAATTATTGGAGTAAAAGCATTCATACTAATTTCATTTATTAATGTATTTTTGTATTTATCAATGGACCTTTATTTTATTTATTTATATGTGGTGCTGAGAATAGAACGCAGTGCCTCACACATGCTAAGCAAGCACTCTATTACTGAGCCATAACCCCAGCCCCTCCTAGTAATTTTTTATTATTTTATTTTTCTGTAAAATTAGTATTGATGTCACTTATTTCACTGATTCTAGTGAATATTTTCTCTATTTGCTTATTATAAAAGAATTAAAATTGATAAACATTTTTATCATTTCAATGAACCAACACTTGCCAAGCATGGTAGCATACATCTGTAATCCCACTTACTCAGGAGGCAGAGGCAGGAGGATTTCAAGTTTGAGGCCAGATTTAGCAACTTAGTGAGACCCTGACTCAAAATAAAAAGAACTGCGGATGGAGACCAGTGATAACACACCCCTAAGTTGGATCCTTAGTGCCAAAAGGAAAAATAATAAAAAAAGAAACAACTTTTTGTTTCATTCATTATTAATATTCTTTAGTTTTTCTGTTGGCTATATTATTTATTTCTGCTCTATATTATTTCCTTACTTCTGTGCTTTGGGTTTAGTTTGCTTACTTTTTTTCTAGTTTTTAAATGTAAAGTTTGTTGATTTGCAAACTTTGGTTTAAATATAGCATTTTTAGTTATAAATTTTCCACATAGCACTGTTTTCATTGTATCACATAGGATTTGTATATCATGTTTTCCTTTTCATTTCTATTAAAGTATTTTATAGTTCTTGTTGTGATTACTTTGGTTTATGGCACTGGGGATTGAATCCAGTGGTGCTTTATCACTGAGTAACATTTCCAATACTTTTTGTTGTTTATTTTGAGACATGGTTGCTTAGGGCCTTGCTAAATTGCTGAAGCTGAGCTGGCTTTGAACTTGTGATCTTCCTGCCTCAATCTCCCAAACCACAGGTATTACAGGTGTGCACCACCACACCAGGCTCTTTGTGACTTTTGGTTTGACTCATTTGTTCCACAGGTTCATGGATTTTTCAGTTTTATTTTTTAATTTGAAGTTTATTTTCTTTGTGACCAGAAAAGAATATCTTGGAAATTTTTAATGTTTTCGACTTATTAATATCTACTTCGTCTCCTAAAACATACTCTATTCTGTATGATATTCCATAGTCACTTACATGTCCTGCTATTGTTGGCTGGAGTGGTACATAGATGATAGATAGATAGATTTCCTACCAAATTACTGACATCAATTTTTAATGATAATACATATCAAGATTAAAAAATTACAAAAATGTCACACTGAATATTCTTTATATTTAAGGATGAGGCTTATGTCTGTGTTCATTGTTTAAATCCATCAGCAACAACACTGGAATTATTATAGTTTCAAGTGGAAAAGACCTTTAAGATCTAGTGTATCCCTATCACTTTATAGATGTAGAAGCTGAGGCCTTCTCTTGTTAAATAAGAAACAGTAGCAGAAGGATTTTTCATACATGTGGAGTTTGTAAATGTATGAAACTAATCATATTTGACTTTCCATTTTGGTGTAAAATCAAATTTGTTATATTGCATTAGGACATTTGACAGAATTCAAGTCAATAATTTCTTCTTTTATTCATACAGAATTTCATGATAAAATTATCAAATTTTAGGAATTGTGTGTATGCATCGTGTGTGTGTGGCTAGAAGGAATCATGGTCTCCTTTTAGAAAGACCCAAAATATATAGTAGATACAGTTGTTAAAGGAATATTGAAATAAATTAAAATAAGTGTAGAAATTTTAAATTACCTGGATAATTTATGGATTCCTTTTGTAAACCTCAAAAAGTTAAATACATCTACAATTCATAATTTCTGCCTGTCAGAAAATTTACATATACATATATGTAATATATGTATATATGAAAAATACATATACAAACTTGTCATAAAATATATATCTCTAGTTTTTTATTTTAGCTGTACTGAGGAATTGGATTATATTTTTATGTAAAATGTTTATGATTCTGTACCTAAGAACCACGTGTCTGCAAATTTTTAAAGTAGTTTTTAGTTGTAGATGGATACAATACCTATATTTTATTTATTTATTTTTATGTGGTGCTGAGAATCTAAATCCAGTGCCTCACATGTGCTAGGCAAGCACTCTATCACTGAGGCACAACTCTAGCCTCTATAGTCTTTTTATGACATTGTAGACAACACTAAAACATCTATAATATAATCATAATATTAATATAATATTAGGGAAAACATTGATCCAAAGTACAAGCGAATCCATGGAAAATGATTGTTATTTTAAAATTTTATTAGTGCTTAAAAACTATGGTGAAATGTGTATTAGCAATATCCAGATAATAATAACATGAGCAAGATTTGGGTTATTAGTTATAAACATGCAGAAAAGTCTTAGGTTGTTGGATGCAAATCTGTAAGGAATTCCTTTAGTGAGTTCTGGTTCACCATTCCTACATGTTTTTACATTGAGTGTTACTGAATGCAGCCTCAGTTAATAATAGCTGGTGTTTCGAAGATCCACATAGCTAAAGCAAATAACTATGGATATTCTGGTTGTGGGTCATCTTATATCAGAAATCAAGTTGATATACTACATAACAATAAATTTTAATGGGTATTGAAATTGTCTTAGTTACTTACTGTTTTCTAATGGTATTAATTATATTCTTGGATATGAGGTCAACTTCAGATAGAAGCTGATATCAGATGATTTAGAATATAATTAAAGGGCTGGGGATGTGGCTCAAGCGGTAGCGCGCTCGCCTGGCATGCGTGCGGCCCGGGTTCGATCCTCAGCACCACATACAAAGATGTTGTGTCCACTGAAAAACTAAAAAAATAAATATTAAAATTCTCTCTCTCTCTCTCTCTCTCTCTCTCTCCCTCCCTCTCTCTCTCTTAAAAAAAAGAATATAATTAAAGGTGCAGGGCATGGTAGTGCACATCCCAGTGACTCCAGAGACTAGGCAGGGGGATTTAAGTTCAAAGCTAGACTCAGTAAATTAGTGAGGCCCTAGACAACTTAGTGAAACCCTGTCTCAAAACATAAAAAATAAAATAAAATAATAAAAATAGCTATGGATGTAGTTCAGCAATCCTCTCAGAATGGCAATTATTAAGAATACAAGTAACAATAAATATTGGTGAGGATGTGGGGGAAAAAGGTTCACTCATATATTGCTGGTGGGACTGCAAATTGGTGCAACCAATCTGGAAAGCAGTATAGAGATTCCTTAGAAAACTTGGAATGGAACACGATTTGACCCAGTTATCCAACTCCTCCGTCTATACCCAAAGGACTTAAAAACAGCATACTACAGTGATTCAGCCACATCAATGTTTATAACAGCTCAATTCACAATAACCAAGCAATGGAAACAACAAACATCAATGGATGAATGGATGAAGAAAATGTGGTATATGTCCACAATGTAATATTGCTCAGCCATAAAGAAGAATGAAATTATGGTATTTGCCAGTGAAAGGATGGAACTGGAAACTATCATGCTAAGTGAAATATTCTAATTCTAAACAAAGGCCAAATGTTCTCTAATTTGTGGATACTAACCCCAAACAGGGGAGGTTGGGGAGAAGGATAAGAGTAAAACATTGGATTAAACAAAAGAAAATGTATATAAGGGTGGGAAAGGGGATTAGGAAACACTGAATTAATAGGTCATAACTTTCCTAGCCTTGTATTTGAATACATGACCAGGGTAACTCCACATCATGTGCAACCACAAGAGTCTGATCCTAAATAGAATAAATTATAAACTGTATATGTACAATCTGTCAAAATGCATTCTGTCATGTATAACTAAAAATAACAAATAAAAATTAAAACAAACATAAAAATATAAATAAAAAGGGCATGGTATCTCTCTCTCTCTCT
>NW_026006690.1:0-4670 GCF_001458135.2 Marmota marmota marmota
TTTTTTTTTTTTTTTTTTTTTTTTTTTTTTTTTTTTGTGTGTGTGTGTGTAGCTTCAAACATGCTAGGCAATGGCTCTATCACCGAGTTACATCCCCAGCACTACTTTTAGTATTTTGTGGGGGCAGGGCAGGTACTGGGATTGAACTCAGGGACACTCAACCACTAAGCCACAACCCCAGCCTTATTTTGTATTTTATTTAGAGACAGGGTCTCACTAAGTTGCTTAGTGCCTCCCTTCTGCTGAGGCTGGCTTTGAATTCGCCTTCCTCCTGTCTCAGCCTCCTGAGACACTGGGATTACAGTCGTGTGCCACCATGCTTCCAACTACTTTTTGCCCAAACAAAGGTCATTTAGGCTTATGTTAGACACATGGTTTATGAAGTTTGATAGTTTTTGCTTTTAAGTTTAGGTATATGATCCATGTGAAATTAGTTTTTGTATATGAGAGGAGGCAAAGGTAAGACTTTTCTATTGTATGTGGATATAAAAATATTCTGTAATATTTGTTAAAAAGAATTTACTTTTGTCTTTCAAATTTCTTGATGACTTTCAATAATGAGTTGACTGTAGGTGGGTGGGTCTGTTTTTAGACTGTATTCTATTCCTTTTTCTATCTTGACACTAATAATAATCAATAACCAGTAACTACGGTACTATGGTTTTATATTCACCCTTCAAATCAGGTGGTATAAAGCCTCCAACTTTGTTCTTTTTCAAAATTTGTTTTGGCTACTCTAATTCCATATAAAGAACAATATTAGGTTGTCAATTACTACTAAAAAGCACACTGGGATTGCACTGATGTACAGATGAGGAATTTGAAAACAATTTCTTGGGGAGCCAGATACTACGTATTTGGGGCTTCATGGGTTTAGAGGTAACATCCAGACTATTACACAGGTGGTATTCACATAATAATTTAAAATACAATCATTTAAAAATGAAAAAAAACATTCTTAGCTTCCAGGAGACAAAGAAACTGGTGGCTGGACAATCTTGGCTTGCCTGCTATAGTTTATACTTATCTCTGGAATAGATTAATTTGGAAAGGAATTGACAGTTTAACAATATAGAGTAATATGGTCCTTGAACATGGCATACTTTTCTATATATCTTTATTAATTTTTCTCAGTTTCTTTTGCAGTTTTCATTCTATAGGCCATATATTTTTGTTGTTGTTAAACTCATCTCTAATTATTTCATGTTTTAGTGCTATTATAAATAGTACTTTTATTTAAATTTCTATTTTTTTGTTGTTAGTACCTGGAAATACAAGTGAACTTTTTTGCATATTGATCCTGAGACTAAATGAACCCAATCAATTAATGTTTTTTGAAATGGAGGTTTCATTACCTAGGTATGATTGATTAAATAACTCATCACTGGTGATTAACTCAACCTTTAGCCTCTCCTTCCTGGCAGTCTGGGGATGGGGCTGAAATTCAACCCTGGAATCATTTCTTTGTTTTTCTAATGACCAGTCCCCATGCTGAAGCTTCTTAGGGATCCACTAAGATGCTCCAGATATCAGTCTGAAATTTTCAAGGGATTTAGAAACTCTGTGTCAGGAACCAGGGACAAAGAACAAATATGTATTTGTTATCATACTTTCCTACAAATGGCAATTATGTTAAGTTGGCAAAAGAAAAAGTAGAAAAATTAGCCTACAGAGAGAGGATCTCCATAGGATTAACAGCATATCTTGTATATACTAATTGATTTTCTATATCTACAATCAAATATAGAGAAATAAAAGCTGAAATTTCTATGTCTGCAGATTTCCTTCATTTTGAAGCTCTGTTAATAGGTATATACATATTTAGGTTTGTTATTTACTCTTGATGAAATGATCCACTAATCATTATGAAATGATCTTCCATTATAGGTCATACTTTGTTCTGAAAATAGGTAGAGGAGAAAGATGATGACCGTGCATCATGGGTTTCAGGACTAGATGGAGCAGCAGGGACTCAATGTTTGTTATTAACCCTTTCTAATTTTTTGAGAGACTGTAACTAATTACCTTCTTTTTTTGAGCGGTGGGTACCAGGGATTGAACTTGGGCATCCAACCACTGAGCCACATCTCTAGCCCTATTTTGTATTTTCTTTAGAGACAGGGTCTCACTGAGTTACTTAGCACCTCGATTTTGCTGAGGCTAGCTTTGAACTTGCAATCCTCCTGTCTCAGCCTCTCAAGCCACTGGGATTTCAGGCATGCGCCACTGATCCTGGCTGACTATCTTCTTGAATGATTGGATTTATCTCTCTCTTTTTAGGACAGAATCAAGAATCACGGGGCTAGAGATGTGGCTCAAGTGGTAGTGCACTCACCTAGCATGCGTGAGGCATTGGGTTCGATTCTTAGCACCACATAAACATAAAATAAAAATATTGTGTCCACCTAAAATCTAAAAAATAAAAAAATATATATTTTTTTAAAAAGAATCACCAAAGCAGCTATTCTCATATAAGAACTGACATCAAAATATGGTACTATTAGGTCTATGCAGGCAAAGGGTTAGGTTTGGTACTTGCTATTGTCTGAATATTTGTGTCCCTTAAAAATTTATGTGCTGAAACTTAATCCCACTGTAACAGTATTAAGAGATAAGGTCTTTGGATAAGATCATGAGCACTCTGCCCTCATAAATGGAATTAGATTGGAATGTTCTCCCAAAGTTTCATAAGTTAAAGGCATGATCTTCTGCTTGGTTCTATTGGAAGGCAGTAGACCCTTGGGAGGTGGGCCTAGTGGGAGTCTTGGGTCATTGCGGGTGTGCCCTTGAAGGGGACTGTGAGATGCTGGTCTCTATATTTCCTGGCTGTTATAGCTGAGCAGTATACTCTGACAGGTTTCTTACCCTAGGCCCAGAAGCAATGTGACCAAGTGACTATGGACTTAAAACTCCAAAACTCTAATCCAAGATAAACCTTTCCTCTTTTTAAGATGATTATCTCAGGTATTTTGTTATACTAAGAATACTGATTAACACAGTGCCCTTATAAAACAGAACTAGGGGAGCTTGCTCACCTCTACTGCCTTGTAAGAACACATAGATGGTACCATCCAATAAGAAATGAGCAATGACCAGATACCTTGTTGAAAGTACTAGCTTCTATAATTATGCACAGTGAATTTCTGTTATTTATAAATCACCCAATAAGGTATTTTGTTGTAGAAGCCTGAGCAGACTAAGACAGTGTTCTAAATATATTTACCTGGCTGCTATCTAGACAAAATGACCTTGACAATGGTTTGAACTATGTCTGATTTGGTTATGTGTCATTAAAACTCCTGCTCCAATCTGATGGGTTGGTTACAGTAGCTACTCCTAGTCCTTTGTGTTACCATGGACAAAAGTCAATAAATGCCGCTTTGCTCCGTGTCCTTTACTTCATGTTCATGCTGTATAGTCTCTTTTCCTGTATTTCCCTGTTGCCACTGAGATGTGAGATGTAATGGGCCTACCAGTTTGTGCAAGAGGAAAAGTAGGGGAGATAATGCCTGCTATGGCTATCTGACCAATATGAGAAGGAAGCCAGCAGTTAAATCCCCTTCTGACTCCCCACTTCCATAGTTCAGGACATAAGACTCTTTGAAGACCTCTAGCAGGACCAAGTAATTACCTCTGACAGCTGTGTAATGTCTTCCCTGATATTTGTTCTGCCTCAATCTTCCTTTCCTGTTATGTATTCCCTTAATAAAGTGTTAGCACATAAACTTTTGTCTTAAGTTTCCTCTTCTAAGGAATATGTGCCAAGAAGGCCTGTTGGGTGAAACACAGGGGCTAGATAATTTTAAAGCTAATTCAGACATTCAAGCTATATTATCATTTCAGTATATGGCTAAAATTATTCAGTATAATTAAAAATTCATTTCGTATCTTGGGTTCCTAAATATTTTTGCCACCAAATACAAAGCTGTACCTTCCCCAATGATATTTTTATGAATTCCATTGCATATTTTATAAATTCTAATGCAGAGATGGCATAGAGGTATATATTTTGTTATGCATGTAGGTGCATGTGTTTCTTTTAAACAGATGTGTGCTTATCCTAATTTCTGGAATTTTTCTCATTAGAATATATTTAAATATTGTTATTTCAGTGAAATCTGACTGAAGTATACTTTTGCATGGTAAAAGGATATGGTAATTCATCTATCTGGCTTTGTAATTCTTAGCTAGAAGCTTGGAGTTCTCACAGATACTAGGGTCAAAATACTGAAAGTCAGAGAGTGGAAACTCTTTCCCAGAGGACTTGTCTGCATGTGAAATGTGTGTTATTCAATTTCTTGTCTTTTGTGGGGTTTTTTTGTTGTATTCAAGCAGAAGTTTTTATCATTAGGTTCCAAGCTGGAGTTGGCTAAGATTTACTTGTCTCTGTGTGGTCTTCTCCTAATATGTTTCCCAGGAACATGCCCCCTTTCTCCAGATAAATCATGAGCATATCCAGTGGTTCCAAACACTGGAACATTACACTTTTAAAGATCTGAGAAGGTAAGAATGAGGTTCACTATTTTTGCTATTTCAAATAGTTTATAAATAATTATGCATTTACTAGTGACAAACTAAAACATCAGCTTTTGTAGATTTCGCTGGAGTTATTTATATCAAGGGTGACAACACAAGCTATCTCATGTTGAACACAGGTTTTGATATATATA
>NW_026006691.1:0-4669 GCF_001458135.2 Marmota marmota marmota
AAAAATCCCCGCTCTCTCCTTTTCTACGGAGGAGCGTTCCGTTCTATGAAATCCCCGCTCTCTCCTTTTCTACAGAGGAGCGTCCCACTACTTACTTGCGGATTCCCACTTACCTGGGAACTTACTGGTGCACCACCCTGACTGCTGAAAGTTCTGGATCCTGGGTTCGAGGAATATGTTCCCCGTCCGGGCCACCAATTGCCGTGACCCCTCGCCGGCAAGGGAAAACACGACACAGGATTCTTCTTTCAGCAGTTTATTCAGGCCCTTGATATTTCTTCTTCTTGTGACCCATCGCCGAGCGCTCAAGCACAGCCTAATAAAGCCTCCAGCATACCAATCTTAAGCTGCCACGTGGACCTTTCTCATAGGGTGGTAAGGGATTGCGTGCCAATTCTCCATATTAGGAGTTGTTTATCACAGGCCACAGTGGAAGCCGGCGCCATCTTCTAATGGCGGCCACGGTCTAATTAGAACGGCTCACCACAGTAAACTACAACACAGTAGGAATATTATCTTCTTCAGTATATTCACCTAACTGAAATCATAACTACATAATAAATTTGATAAAAGTTTCTTATGTGAAAAGCTCATCATAAATGAGTTTGCTTATTCTCATACCTTGAATTATTTTTATAGCTTTGTTTTTCTTCAGCATTTCTAATTATACTCCCTTTTTTTTGTTGTTCCTTATTGAAGAAACATTTGCTTTCTTCATGACACTAAGATATTCCAGTATGTAAAAAATGAGGTTTATTGTACACAGATTTTTCTTCAGGATTTTTTCCCCCACAGAACACTGGCATAATTTGGATATATTGCTTTCTAGATTGCTGCACAGATGTTAACTCAGGACATCTTTTCATTATTCTCTTGGGTTAAAGCTATTGTTTCTTACTTTAGAAATTTCTTTTTTAGATGACTACTTTTCCTTTCAAAAAAAAGTACTTAGTTAAATTCTGCATAACCTTATTTGCTTGCTCACATGATTGTAAAGTCTAATTGAAACTGGGAACCAGGTAAACGAGCTATCCATGATAATATATAATCCATTGTGACAGACTTGCATTGCTTGTCAGAAATTTTTAATCTCATTCTTTGAAATATGTTTGAATTGGGGAGCACTTTGTTGTGATAGCTTTGATGATTCAGTTGCTTATTCACTAAGCTATGGCTGTGCTCTTCATAATTCATAAATCCTACTCATCTTATTCTGGAAAAGCATGTGTTCTTTGTCAAAGCCCCAAAGAGTCCCCATTGACATGAATGTTTTTCCTGGTAGTCAACCTGAATTCAAAGTTGGCAAATGTGAATTAAACTCTAAAAATGCAGTGCTATCTAGTTACCAATCTATTAAAAGCTCCATAGCCTATATCTATTCCTCTCTGTACTTTGCTATCTTGTCACTGTTGACAAGTAAAGTACCTTTACTATAATTACTTATTTAATGGCACTATCTAAAATTTCCTTCAAACACTTCAGTTCTATGAATGCAGGTATAAGTTCAATTGTATTTACTATCTTTAGCACCTAATTCAACCTTCTGGAGTACAGTAGAATATAGTCAATAGCACACTGTTTATTAAATGGTTGAAAGAAGAAGGAATGAGTGAATAGGCAAACTTTTGTCTTTTTATATTTAGGGTTTTGTGCATTTACCCAGGATCTCAGAGATATTCTCTTGACAAGATAGTTAGGATTTAAATAGCCAGATGCTATGGTGTGTGCCTATAATCTCAGTGACTGGGGTGACTGAGGCAGGAGGATTACAAATTGGAGGCTGGACTCAGCAACTCAGTGAGGTCCTCAGCAACTTAGCAAAATCCTGTCTCAAAAAAAAAATATATATATATATATATACATATATATATATGGTACAAGGAATGTAGTTTACTGGTAAAGCATGCTTGTGTTCGATTTCTGGTACCCACCTCCCCCCAAAAAAACTTTAAAGAAAGTATTAACTACAGACAGACCTTCAAGAGGCAGAAATTCAGTAATTGAGTAATTATTAAAAGCAGCATTGGGTCACAGCTAAAGCTGAAAATAATTATATTTTGATGCCTGTGATATTACTAATGTGGAAATGTACAGTCAAATTATTACAAGAAATGCACAAAATACAATCTACTAGTAAGCCTGTGACTATTTTATGTGTGGATTTGTATTATAACCTCTTGAATCCAATGAGAATCTGTTCAGTTAGGAACAATACACCTCCTGTCTACTGCGTTTCTGCAGACAGTGTTGGTGGAGCTGCTCTTCTCTTCCCTTTCCTCCATATGGAAGGCAGTTTACAGAGAGTATAGGGTAGTCCCAGTTCCCCAATGAGTGCTCATCATCTTGGAGAAGCTCAAGAGGATCATTGCATCTTTAGCTGCACATTGCATGCCCCTAATGAGTTAGCTGACACTCTGAATGGGAAAAATAAACTTACCTTGCCAGCAAATGGGATCAGATCTGTCAACAATACCAAATTGCCCCACATGCTGCGGCACCTGCTGCAGTAAAAGAAGACATGATACAATTACTCTTGGGAGGAGATGGCCAACCAGGGACTTCAGCAAGAGCTTCAGCAGCTGTTGGTAATGGAAATCAGTCATCTTCTATCTGTGCTTAGTGCTTTGAGAGAGTCACACAAATGACATTCTCTTAGGCTGTTTCATAGAATTAGCATGGCTTTCCTTTGGAAACTTTTTCAGCATATACCTATAAAAACGATATTGAGAAAGTTTAATAGGAACAGTTGTAAGGCTACTGAGCCCCCCCAAAAAGAATGAATAATGTGGTTTATCCAATAATAAATAAAGTATTAGTCAGACATTTTGTTTCTGCTTAAGTTTCAAATACATTTTTTCATGTGTTTTTTCTAATTTCCATAATTATGTAATCAGCTACTTTGAAGTTGGAATGTATCTGATCCACTTATGTGTTAGCTATATTTTTTGGCCTTTGAAATAGAAGATGCTCAATAGCTATTAGGTTTTTCCTTAAAGTAGAGAGTATTAATGATGATCTTTTATGTGTTTATTATACTCAATTTTACTTCAGGAATATAATCTGATTCTTGGTATCTGATAGCATGTCTTATGTAAAACTGATCTCCTCCAGTTCTGATAATGCAATAGTGTATTTGCAAAAGAAAACCAAAGCCACATGATTTGCAAAGCTTCTGATTTAAGTTAATATCTAAAATCAGGAGATTCAGGATATTAAATAACTGCTATGGTGCCAGTCCAGCAGGCTATGAATAGTTATATCAATGATAGAGTGATTTAATTATGCCAAATCTGTAAGGTATTTCATTTTCCATTTCCCACATAAGCAGGTGAGCTTTAAGATAAAATAAAAGGTCATTCAAAGTCAGATGGTAGGGCAAATCTCAACAATTTCCTCTAACATTGCTAAATAAGCCTTTGAAAGATTGCTTTGCTATTTTCTCATCAGCTGTGACAGGTCTGTCACCATACAACTTATCTTCTTACTGAGTTACCTAATGCCATTAACAAATGATCTTTTCTCCATCAAAAAAAAAAAAAAATCATGTGGTTAGCTTTAATATGATGGAGACATTTGCCTAGGAGCTATCTACCTATAATAGAAAAATGACATGCAACATATTTAAATTGTCCTGTTCATGGAAAAATAATATAACAGATATCAAACTTTTTAAAAGGCAGAAAACTTGGTGACTCTGAATCCAAGACATCAGAAGTATAGGCAAGTTTACATGAGCAAATGTCTGTATTTGATTTCTCTTTTTCTTTCCTCAATTTGGAATGAATCATCATCAGTCTTTTAATTCACTCTAAGGCCAAACATCAGCTTTATACCAAACTGCTGAAAAGAGATATCTATCTACTCCCTCAAATGCCTCTTACAGAGGAAGAATTCTGCATTCTAAATAGCAACAGCAATGAAAACTGAATATGAATTCAAGTCTTCAAAGGAAATGTGCCCTTGTTCTTCAGTGTCCCTTGTAAAGTGAATTTGGTTATTTGTCTAGTTCTCTCTTCCAGTGGTGCAGCATCATGGATATCCACATTTTGTCCTGCCCCACAATAATGGGTGACTTTTATTGTGCACAAAAGTCTTAGTTATGAGCATCTCTCTCTTTCCTCTCACTTTCTCACTTCCCTCACTCTTAAATACTCAAATAACCTTTGTAAACTCTGCCAGGATTGGAGTATGTTTCATTCCTTACTGCATTTCTAGTTCTTCAAACTATTCCTGGCATGTAGACACTCAAAAAGATTTATTGAATAAGTCAATGACCGATCAAGTGATTTTTGTTAATTTGGAGGGAAGAGTGTTTTGAGGTTATGGGTGTTAGAATAATATGGCTGAGGAAAACAAGTGTCTATTTTTAAACATTTTGGTTTGAGTGATCTTCAGAAAAGCTAGAAATTCCTATTACTTTTTTCTTGTCTCAAGTATATAGTAAGAACAAGAGAGAAAACTCTTGTCCTTTTGAATACGTGTGTGTATATGTATGTGTGTGTGTGTGTGTGTGTGTATGTAAGATAACTTGATAAGTGGAATTCAGTGTGTGTGTGTGTGTGTGTGTGTATGTAAGATAACTTGATAAGTGGAATTCAGTGTGTGTGTGTGTATGTAAGATAACTTGATAAGTGGAATTCAGTGTGTGTGTGTGTGTGTGTGTGTGTGT
>NW_026006692.1:0-4666 GCF_001458135.2 Marmota marmota marmota
GTCACACATGATGGTGCATATCTGTAATCTCAGCAGCTCTGTAGACTGAGGCAGGAGGATCACAAGTTCAAAGCCAGTCTCAGCAACTTAGCAAGGCCCTAAGCAATTCAGTGAGACTCTGTCTCAATAAAAAATAAAAAAGGGCTGGGGACATGGCTTAGTGGTTAAGCACCCTGAGTTCAATCCCTGGTACCAAAAAAGAAAGAAAGGGGGGGGGAGGGAGGGAGAGAGAGAGGGAGAAAGAGAGCAAGCAAGAGCAAATGACTGGTTGGCAGGAGTTATGAATGATAGTGGGGGTAAAGACTCTAAAAGAGTGAAAGTCCTATATCTTGATTGGGGGGTAATTTAAGCAAATTTACACACAATGACAAAATTACATAGAACTATGCACATATCTTGTAACAATGTCAAATTCTAAATTTTTATATTATGATATTGTAAAATGCAACCACTGGGGAAAACCAGATGAAGGTTTCACAGGATGTCTTTGTACTATGTTGAAACTTCCTATGAATCTAATAATTATTTCAAAGTAAAAACTCTGATGCTTGCCTAGCATGCACAAGGTCCAAGGTTCAATCCCGAGTACTGCAACAACAAAAAAGTTTAAAAAAGTCATAATTATGCTGAACAAATTTATTGTATCTTTCTGTAGTAAGATGTAACAGGTAGCAAAAGAAAAACCAAAGTGGATTTGAAAACTATAATCAATAAGGCTAGTTTTAATACACATAAACTTATTGTGCCTAATGAATATATAGTCATTCCTCTATATCTGTAGGCTCTGCATTCTAGATTCAACCAAATGTGTATTTAAAATATTTTTTTTATTCCAAAAAGTAAAACTTGAATTTGCTGCATGCTAAGCACTGTACTGAAACCATATGAATGAAGTGGAGTTATGTGGATTACAAAAGCAATCTGTAAGTATAAGAAGAAAGAAAATGCTACCTTGTTGTTGACACATATTATGTAGCTATGCCAACTGTGGTTCTGTCTGTATTAAACATGTATAATACAGTATAACAACTATTTACATAGCACTTACATTTTATCAGGTATTAAAAGTCATCTAAAGATGATTGAAAGTATACTGGAGATGTGTATTCATTATACACAAACACTACGCCATTATATATTTTATATAAGGAACACAGCATCAACAAATTTTGGTGTCTACAGGGGGTCCTGGAACCAATTCCTCATGGATAACACGGGACAACTGCACAGTCTTCTCAGACTCATGGCATAGCTTATAAGCATTTTTAAAATGGGTGACAAACGGTGCAGTGGTGCACTTCTGTAATCCTGGTGGCTCAGGAGGCTGAGGCAGGAGGATAGGGAGTTCAAAGCCAGCCTCAGCAAAGTTGAGGTGCTAAGCGACTCAGTGAGACCCTGTCTGTAAATAAAATACAAAAAATAGGGCTGGGAATGTGAGTCAGTGGCTGAGTGCCCCTGAGTTCAATCCCTGGACCCCATCCCTAGAAAAAGGGTGACTTGGACTCCAAGAAAAAATCTTGATAACTTTTAAAAATTAGAATTTTGGCAGACTGCATTGACTATAACTCTAGAAAATCAGAAACATACAATAAAAAGATAACCAAACTACCAATATAGATCAGAGGTAAAGTGCTTGACTAGTATGCATGAGGTCTGAGTTTAACCCCCAGCACTGGAAAGAGAAAGAAAGAGAGAGAGAGAGAAGGTAGGGGGAAGGGAGGAAGAAGAAGAGGAGGAGGAGGAGGAAGAAGAAGGTGAGGAGGAGGAGGGGGAGGAGGAAAAGGAAACCATAAACACATTAGGATTGAAGATGAAATTTTATAATAAAATTACAGAACTCAAACCAAATTCTGAGACACAGCTAAAGCTATATTTAAAGGATATGATAGTTTGGAATGTTTTTTATATTTAAAAATAAAAGTCAAAGGTAAATAAACGATTAAACCTAAGAAAAGAAAAAGACAACAAAATGTTCATGGGAAGTGTGATAAAGATAAAGAGGGGCTGGGGTTGTGACTCAGTGGTAGAGTGCTTGCCTAGCATGCACAAGGCACTGGGTTCGATCCTCAGTACCACATAAATGTAAAATAAAGATATTGTGTCTACCTAAAACTTAAGAATAAATATTTTCAAAAAAGATAAAGAAAAGATATATACACATACATACATGCACTTGTACATACCTAAATTCATTCAATTTTATGAATGAAAAAGGATCAATTGCCATAGGTGGGAAAGTGATCAAAATAAATTAATAAAGCATTATGCATAGTGCCATGAAAATATAAAATTCCTAGAAAACATATATTACCTTTATTATTTGTCCCAAAGTAAAAATTTACAAAGATCAGTAATCAGAGAAAAATAGTTAAAATTTATACTTAAAAAAAAACAGTTCTAAGTGTGTTTATAACTGAACTTTAAAGAATATAATATCTATGCCATTTTTGGAGGGGAGGTTCCAGGGGTTGAATTCAGAGGCACTCAACTACTGATCCACATCCCTAGCCCCTTTTAAAATTTTTATCTAAAGACAGGGTCTCATTTAGCTTAGGGCCTTGCTAAATTGCTAAGGCTGACTTTGAACACCTGATTCTCCTGCCTCAGCCTCCAGAGCCCCTGGGATTACAGGCATGTGCCACCCCACAGGGCCATGTCTATGCCATTTTAACACAAAGATAAAAATTTCCAATTTCCTTTAAAAAACTGGCTTAACCTTAATACCAACAATTGTTAAATATGGCACAAAACAAGAAGACAATGAATAATTGTCTCATGATGGCAAAAATTTTAAATAAAACATTATTAACTCAAATCCAATTGTGACTCACTATAAAATTGTGACTTTACCAAACAATTATTCCAGGAAAAAAAAAGGATAGATTTGGGGCTGGGATTGTGGCTCAGCGGTAGAGCACTCACCTAGCACGGGCGGGACCTGGGTTCGATCCTCAGCACCACATAAAAATAAAGGCATTGTGTTGTATCCATCTACACTTAAAAAATAAATTTAAAAAAGTAAAGGATAGATTCATATTACATATCAATATAAATCATACAATGATCAATTAAAGAGATAAAACCATAAGAGTATTAATATCTAAAAGGTCTCTGACCCAATTAAGAACACATTCTTAAGAAAAATACAAATTAAAATATAAACATATAAAAACACAAAGTCACCATCAAGAACGTTAAAAGAGGGCTGAGGTTGTGGTTCAGCAGTAGAGCATTCGTCTAGCACATGTGAAGCCCTGGGTTCAATCCTCAGCTCCACATAAAAATAAATAAATAAAATAAAGGAATTGTGTCCAACTACAACTAAAAAATAAAAAAAGAAAGTGAAAAGAGCTGGGTATGGTCTATAATCCCAATACTGTACAGGCTGAGGCAAGAGGGTCATAAGTTTAAGGAATTTAGCAAGACCCTGTCTCAAAACAAAAAATCAAAAGGACTGGGGATGTAGCTCAGTGGTAAAGCACATGACTAGCATGTATGAGGCCCTGGCTTCCATCCCCAGGATCATCACAAAAAAGGTTATATGACACTCAAAGGATGGCACAAAATATATACAAACTGCATAAGGGACTTATATCTAGAATATATTAAAGAACACTTACAACTCAATAATACAAATAACTCAATTTTAAAACAAATTATTTGAACAGAAATTTCTCTTAATATAATAAACAGGGGCTGGGGATATGGATCAAGCGGTAGCGTTCTCACCTGGCATGTACAGGGCTCTGGGTTAGATCCTCAACACCCATAAAAATAAAATAAAGATGTTGTGTCCACTGAAAACTACAAAATAAATTTTAAAAAAGATAATAAACAAATGACCCTAGGTATAGGAAAAGATACTCTGCATCAGTAGTCATTAGGGAAATGTAAATCAGAATCACAAGGAGACATCATTTCACATCTAGTAGAATGACAAGAATTTTAAAAAAAGATAATAAACATGTTTTAACAAGGATGCAACAAACTGGAATAATCATATATTGCTGATAGGATATAAACTGGAACAGCTATTTTGGAAAATAGTTTGGCAGCTCTTCTAAACATAGAGGCACCATGTGATTTAGTGAAAGATTTGAAAATATACCACTCTGGCCTTACATGCTCAAGACCTCAGGTTCAGAGGTTCAGCATGCACATGCGCGCGCGCGCGCGCACACGCGCACACACACACACACACACACACACACACCCTTTCTGCCATATTGATTATTTTGAGTTAAAGGCACTTGAAAAATAGCAGGTGCAAGATCATTCTGACCTTCATTCTGTTTCTTAAAATGTAGGAGATAAGGGCTGGGGTTGTGGCTCAGTGGTAGAACACTTGCGTAGCATGTGTGAGGCACTGAGTTCGAACCTCAGCACCACATATAAATAAATAAAATAGAGGTCATTGACAACTAAAAAAAAAAGTATGGGATAAAATTTCATGTAAAAACTGGAAATTTACCCCAAGGAAAGCAATATTGTTATCAACAAAGACAAGAATTTGAGACGCACAGGGTGGCACAACTCTGTAATCCAGTGGCTCGGGGAGGCTGAGGCAGGAAGATGGAGAGTTCAAAGCCAGCCTCAGCAAAAGCAAGGCACTAAGCAACTCAGTGAGACCCTGTCTCTAAATAAAATATAAAATAGGGGTGGGGAA
>NW_026006693.1:0-4666 GCF_001458135.2 Marmota marmota marmota
TCCAAAAAAAAAAAAAAAAATATTAATACAAGTTGAAAGCAGCAATATATACAAAGGAATATACACCATGACTAAGTTGATCTTATTCCAGATATAGAAGGCTGGTTCAGCATCGGAAAAACAAAAAATCAGCATGACCCATTATTTCAATGAGCTAAAGAAGAAAAATCATATGCTTATATTACTTGATGTATAAAAGGAATTTCACCAACTCCCACATTTACAGGAATAAACTTTTCACCAATAGAGATCTAAAGATGGCAAGTAAGCACAGGAAGATAATTTCAAATTCATTAGGTATCAGGGTAATGCAAATTAAAACTACATAAATAAATTCATGATAAAATCCTTCAACAAGTTAAGAATAAGCAGGGAGGGCACTGAGGCTGGGGTTGTGGCTCAGCAGTAGAGTGCTCGCCTAGCACGTGTGAGGCCCTGGGTTCGATCCTCAGCACCACATAAAAATAAATAAATAAATAAAGGTACTGTGTCCAACTGCAACTTAAAAAAATAGAGAATTTATAGACACTTGGTAAAATGGATCATCAAGGAACACAAAGCAAACATCAACTACAGTGGTGAAAGAAAAAATGCTTTCCCACTAAGATTAGGAACAAGGCAAGGATATCCATTTGCTACTTTTACTCAGTGTCATAGCAGAAGTTAGAATCTCTCCAATGAAGCAAGGAAAAAAAGGCATTGCGGATTATGTGGTTTATTTGCACAGAAAATCCCAAAGAATCCCCATGGAAAAAAAGAATCTCCACAGTAAACTATAATTGAGTTTAGTAAGGTTACAGATTACAAAATTAACAGTCAAAAATCAATTACATTTCTGCATCGTAAAAAAGAACAGGTAGAAACCAAGAAGCTAGTTACAATAACTCCAGTGATTAACAAAATATGTATATGTCAAAAATCACAAAATGCTAATGAAAGAAACCAAATAAAACCATAAAAAATGAAAAGGCACACCATGTACATAGGTTGGGAATTTTAACCTAGTAAAGACGCCAGTTTTCCCCAAAATTATATACAGATATAATGCAATTCCCATGAAAATTCCAACCAGGTTTTATGCAGGTACAGTCTGAAAATTTACAGAAATGTAAAGAAATGCATAAGCCTTAGAGTAATAATAAACCAACTTTTAAAAAGAAGGGTAGGGTGAGAGGAATCACTGGACCCAATATTAAGTCGTAATATATAGCTATAACAAGACAGTATAGTATTGGCAGAAGGATAGACACAAGATGAATGAAACAAATAGAAGCCTCAGAAATATACCCATATAAATATGCTCTACTGGTTTTTGAAAAGCCTACATCTGGGCATGGTGGTGCATGCCTGTAATACCACTGGTTTTGGAGGCTGAGGCAGGAGAATCATGAGTTCAAAGCCAGCCTCAGCAACAGTGAGACCTTGTCTCTAAATAAAATGCAAAATAGGGCTGGGGATGTGGCTCAGTGGTTGAGTGCCCCTGAGTTGAATCCCTGGTATCCCCACCCCCCGAAAAAAAAGAGAAACAAAAAATGTACAAACTCAATTCCAAAAAAGGATAACCTTTTCAATGAACAGTACTGGAGCAATTTGACATCCACAGACACAAAAATTATGAACCTCAACCTAATCTTCACACCCTAAGCAAAAATTAACTCAGAAGGGATCACAGACTTAAATGTAAATACAAAACTATTACATTTTTAGAAAAAAAGAACAGGAGAGAATCTTTGGAATCTAGTGCTAAGCAAAGAGTTCTTAGACTTGACACCAAAACTATGATCCATAAAATATAAATTGTTAAGTTAAACTTTCTCAAAATGAAAAGCTCTTCTCTGAGAAACCCCATGTGGAAAGATTTTTAAAAATCTATAGAGTAGGAGAAAATATTTGCAAAACAGATAACTAACAAAGGACTAGAATATGTAAAGAATTTTCAAATCTCAAAAGTAAAACAAACAACCCAATTCTTTAAAAAAGGCAAAAGACTAAAGTATGAAATATGAGATGTCAAGAGCTATGTAATGTTTTGAACAACCAATAAAAAAAGAACTTCCTTTGACATATTTTGTAATTCAGGTTGCATGGAGATTAATTCTCTTTGCTCATTTTTTGATCCGTAAATTCTTTATCTTCACTTTTAAAAGATATTTAAAAAAAAAAAAAGGCAAAAGACAGGAACAGGCTTTTCACCAATGGAGAAATAAAGAAGACAAGTAAGCACAGGAAAAGATGTTCAAACTCATATCAGGGCAATGCAAATTAAAACTACTATGAGATATTACTACACATTTGCAAGAATGGTTAAAATAAAAAAATACATAACACAAAATGCTGGCAAGGATGCAGAGAAAATAGATCATTCCTACATTGCTGGTGGAAATGTAAAATGCCAAAGGCATTTTAGAAAATAGTTCAGCAGTTTTTTATAAAATGAATCATGCAATTACCATATAGCCCAGAAACTTCACTATAAGCATTTATTCCAAAGAAATGAAAATTTTTGTTTATACAAAAGCCTGTACATAAATGTTCATAATGATTTTTTTGCAATAAAAATTAGAATTGGCCCAGATGTCTTTCAATGGGTGAATGGGTAAGAAATAGCAACAAAAACTTCAATGCATCCACTCTATGGAATATTATTCAGCAATAAAAAAGAACAAATTATTGTTATGCATAACTACCTGATGACTCTCCAGAGAATCATGCTGAAAAGTCAACCTTAAAAGGTCACATACTATGTGATTCCATTTATATAATATTCTTGAAATGACAAAATTTTAGAAATAGAGGACAAATTAGTGATTGTCAGGAATTAGTGTTTGGGGTAATAAGGGGGGGGTGGGAAAGAATGATGGGAAAGAGGTAAGTATCATTATAAAAGGACGACATGAGGAATTTTAGTGGTATAAGAACTGTTCAAGAATGCATTGCAGTTTTTGTTGCTGTTTCTTACCCATTCACCTATTGAAAGACATCTGGGCCATTCATTTTAGAAACTAGTCCAGCAGTTTCTTGTAAAATGAATCATGCAATTACCATATAGCCCAGAAACTGCACTCATTCTAGTCCTGTTGTGAACAAGTGATCACTTCCACAAATTATTTACATGAGCTTTGCTGTCTGTGTATATTAAACTGGTGATAATCCGTGCTGATTCACAGGGGCCTGTGAGCTTAATTGCCATTTGCTCTTTCACTCTAGACAAAATTGTATTTTTGTAATCATTGGGAGTTAGAGAACAGAGGTATAGAGTAGTTGAATATTTATGAGGCATTTTGAGGCAGATGTACCTGCCAACAGAATATTAAGTAGAACATTTGCTAAGGTACCAAATTCTGGTTGTGATTTGGGTATATCACATCATATTAAATCTGTGTGTTGTTCTAGCCCACATATCACATCTGGTTTTTCTTTCAATCACGACCTCTATAAATATAATTCAATGTGTTGATTAGATTTGTGGGAGATAATGGTGGATCAGAAAGTGCCACAAACAGATTTACCAGTGGGGTACTAAAAATATGAAATGAGCATCTTTAAGATGATAAGGGAGATATTTTTTCAAAATGGTGTCTGCGTTCAGTTTTTAAGCAAGGACATGAAAAATGAATCTTGTGATAGAGAGACAGGTTAGAGTCTCCATGTCTGAATCTATAGGAGAATGTCAGTCTGTGCAGGAGAATACAAATAAGAAAGCTTTGAAGAAAGTACAAACAGCTCATGCTTATCTTTCGTGATGAAAAACGAGGGGAGCACAGAGAATTGATGTACAAGGGCAAGACCAAATTGCCTTTTAGCTATAGAGTCCATCACTGTGGAATCTTTCATAAGAGAGCTGATAATTGGATAGAAGGATTAATAGTAGGACAACAAAGGCCTTTAGAAAATACATAAACTATGCAATCCATCTCTACATATTTTAATGGTTGGTTCATAACATAATTCAAAGCAGTTGGAGCATTAGGTCAATTAATAATCCTCAGAAAATCAATGACCCAACAGATAGAGGAACACTATGTTTTAATACAGTGTAGATTTCCCAGGATGGACTTAATTCATGTGAATTCATTCTTTTCAATAGAAAGGATTCCTCAAATGTATAACTCAGAGTAATTTAATCTGCATGCCTTTGTGAGACTCTTCATCTTCATACATTCCTGGGTCAGAAAAAATTCTCTGTTGGATCATGTTTCCAAGTTGAAATTAGGAAATTATGTTCACCATACCTAAAGAGGATCTTCAGTTTATGATCAGGTCTTAATGGTTCTTCCAAGACATATCTGTCACCACACTTTACTTTAAAAAGTCTTGTACACTTTTCTCATAGCTAAAAATTGGAAATAAATTCAAAGTCCTTCAAATAGAGCTTGTTGAATAAATTATAGCATATTCTTATTCTATCATACTATTCAGCAGCCCACCCCTAGAAATAATCAAATAGCTCTATATTATATGACATGGAAATATCTCCAAAATATATTATTATTTTTTAAAAAAATAGATGCAAATGGCTATGCATATAATGATGATCCCAGCCGTGATAAAAAAAAAAAGAAAAAATATAATGCGTACATGTAAACCTGAGGTTTGCATTTTTTCTGCAAGTATACCTAAGAAATTTTTTTTGTACCAGGGATTGAACCCAGGGACACTTATGCAC
>NW_026006694.1:0-4665 GCF_001458135.2 Marmota marmota marmota
ATTAGGAAGTCAAACAACAACAAGTGCTGGCAAGGATGTGGGGAAAAGGGTACACTTGTACATTGCTGGTGGGACTGCAAATTGGGGCGGCCAATATGGAAAGCAGTATGGAGGTTCCTGGGAAAGCTGGGAATGGAACCACCATTTGACCCAGCTATCGCCCTTCTCGGTCTATTCCCTGAGGACCTTAAAAGAGCATACTATAGGGATACTGCCACATCAATGATCATAGCAGCACAATTCACAATAGCTAGACTCTGGAATCAACCTAGATGCCCTTCAATAGATGAATGGATAAAAAAAATGTGGCATTTATACACAATGGAGTATTACATAGCACTAAAAAACGACAAAATCATGGCATTTGCAGGGAAATGGATGGCATTGGAGCAGATTATGCTAAGTGAAGCTAGCCAATCCTTAAAAAACAAATGCTAAATGTCTTCTTTGATATAAGGAGAGCAACTAAGAACAGAGTAGGGAGGAAGAGCATGAGGAAAAGACTAGCATTAAACAGAGACGAGAGGTGGGAGGGAAAGGGTGAGAGAAGGGAAACTGTATGGAAATGGAAGGAGACCATCATTGTTACACAAAATTACATATAAGAGTTTGTGAGGGGAAAGGGGAAAAAAAAAACAAGGGAGAGAATTGAATAAGAGCAGATGGGGTAGAGAGGGAAGATGGGAGGGAAGGGGAGGGGGGATAGTAGGGGATAGGAAAGGCAGCAGAATACAACAGTCACTAATATGGCATTATGTAAAAATGTGGATGTGTAACCGATGTGATTCTGCAACTTGTATTTGGGGTAAAAATGGGAGTTCATAACCCACTTGAATCAAATGTATGAAAGATGATATGCCATGAGCTTTGTAATGTTTTGAACAACCAATTAAAAAAAAAAACAAAAAAACATGATGTACTAGTCACAAACTGCCTAGACTACTGCAGGCATGAGTCCTTAAGATTTATATTCTTAAAAAGAACATCAGATGTTATTTTTCAACATAATATTTTAAGAGTTCCCTAGTCTGACCTTGTCTCTACCCCTTATCATTCACAGAATCAATTCCAAACCAATCCATGGCTAAAACTTTCACTTTCACCTCTTATGACACATATAACCACACCCAGAATTCTGGTCACATAGAACACTATCTTACTTCTTAAGCACAGCACACTTTTTCCATCTCTTTACACACTGTTGGTATGCTTCTAGTAATTCACGAAGTTTACTATATAAAGAATAAGGATACATTTTTAAATGTTAAAAACTTACCATATGACTAGATACTGTAATTTTTTTTAAAAGCCACTACAAAGTTAATGACTTATTGAAGATCACCCATCATTTAGTTAACAGAGATAGACCCAGTTCTATAGTCCCAAGCAAGTGCTTTAACCATGCTTGTCATCCTCTATCATTGTTGTATTCACATAAAACAGGGAAAAGACCATCATTTGACCCAGCTATTCCTCTTCTCGGACTATACTCAAAAGACCTAAAAACGGCAGACTACAGGGACACAGGCACATCAATGTTTATAGCAGCACAATTCACAATAGCTAGACTGTGGAACCAACCTAGATGGCCTTCAATGGATGACTGGATAAAAAAAAAAAAAATGTGGCATTTATACACAATGGAATATTACTCAGCACTAAAAAATAACAAGATCATGGCATTTGCAGGGAAATGGATGGCATTAGAGCAGATTATGCTAAGTGAAATTAGCCAATCCCCGAAAAACAAATGCCGAATGTCTTCTATGATATAAGGGAGGTGACTCAAAATAGGGTATGGAAGAAGAGCATGAGAAGAAAATTACCTTTAGATAGGGAAGAGAGGTGGAAGGGAAAGGGAGGGAGAATGGGAATTGCATCGAAGAGGGAAGGAGACCCTCATCGTTATACAGAATACAGGTATGAAGATGTGAGGGGGAAAAAAAAAGAAGTGGGTCACATTAGATTGGGTAGAGAAAAGTGATAGGAGGGGAGGGGAGGCATAGGGAGGAATGGAAAGACAGCAGAATAAAATAGACATTATTATTGCTGTGTGTATATACGTGACTGCATGACCAATGTAATTCTACAACCTGTACACTCAGAAACATGAGAAATTATATCCCATCTGATTCAAATGTATGATATGTCAAGATCATTGAACTGTCATGTGTAACTAATTAAAACAAATTTAAAAAAAACAGGGAAAAGAATGACTACGAATCCAAAATAGTATGTGCAATGAAACTAATAATTATTGTTTCCAGATGAACCATTCATTCATTGTATTCAATGTTTTCATTCAATACATTTAACAATTTCCTATTCTATATGGGGATTTAAGCCATCATCTTCAAACAGCTTACTATTTCTTCAGACTACCTACATTTGACAGTATAAATTTACCAAAATTAAAAATAAAGACTTCCATTAAGCAACATCTAACAATTCTGTTCATTATTTTGACCCAAGAACTATAGCAATTACTAGGAAAAGAGAATTCTAAAATATGCACCTTAAAAAAAATAGTACTCTTATTAAAAGTATAATTTT
Source organism: Marmota marmota marmota (assembly GCF_001458135.2). Taxonomy (NCBI): domain Eukaryota; kingdom Metazoa; phylum Chordata; class Mammalia; order Rodentia; family Sciuridae; genus Marmota; species Marmota marmota. The sequence goes on from NW_026006694.1 coordinate 2,554, forward strand.
TTTAAAAAATCAAGAGGAAGAAGGGACTTTCTCTAAATGAAACTGCTTTAAAATGCAAGCCTCTTATCAAACATCACATATTATATTTTGTTAAAAACCATACCACATTTATTTATTTACCTCACTCTTCATATGTACATAATACATAAACCCAATGTTGTAGGCTGCTCCAATCCTGCTTTTCTCTGGAGACACATTTAATGATCATGGGAAGGATTCAGCATAAGTAAAATCTCAATCAACTTAAAAAGGACATACAGAAGACCATGCTTTCAGAAATTTTGACTGCAATCTTTCCAAAAATAAGAAAAAGTTTTTTGATCTGCAACTTTCTTGAATAAAATGTGTACCAAGAATTATGTATTGAAAACTTATTATATTCCTGGTTATATAAGGCACTATGAAAATTTATGTAAGAGTCAAAACCTTAAAAAGATTATTCTTACACATATAGGTCAGATGTTAAATCATGGAGTTCTCTACATTCACTTTTTATTAACTATAATTTTATTCTATCAAGTATTACTTGGCATGGAAATTATAATAGCAAAGACAGTTTTTGAAGTTCCCAGAATTTATTCATAAAAAAAAACAGAATCACCAGATGGATAAACGAAAACCTCGCAGACAATATTTAAAATGAAACTAGACGTCTGATTATCCCCACAAACCTCAAAATGGCATCACATAAGGACAGACCACTAGACCCACCTGATGTTTGCAACCAATGGGAAATCTAGTGGATCTAAGAACAGAACAAAATAGTTACGAGATATATGAACTAGAAACCACACTAAACCAATTTTTTTTAAAAACACAATATCAAAAAGGATTTTTACCCAGTCCAGTGGCAAGTAAACGCAAACGATCCACACTGTTGGGGTCCGGCTCCAAATTCCTTAATAGGACACCCATAGCACAAGAGTTAAAAACAAGAATCAACAAATGGGACTCACTCAAACTAAGAAGTTTTTTCTCAGCAAGACAAATAATAAGAGAGGTAAATAGGGAGCCTACATCCTGGGAACAAATCTTTACTCCTCACACTTCAGATAGAGCCCTAATATCCAGAGTATACAAAGAACTCAAAAAAATTAAACAATAAGATAACAAATAACCCAATCAACAAATGGGCCAAGGACCTGAACAGACACTTCTCAGAGGAGGACATACAATCAATCAACAAGTACATGAAAAAATGCTCACCATCTCTAGCAGTCAGAGAAATGCAAATCAAAACCACCCTAAGATACCATCTCACTCCAGTAAGATTGGCAGCCATTAGGAAGTCAAACAACAACAAGTGCTGGCGAGGATGTGGGGAAAAGGGTACACTTGTACATTGCTGGTGGGACTGCAAATTGGTGAGGCCAATTTGGAAAGCAGTATGGAGATTCCTGGGAAAGCTGGGAATGGAACCACCATTTGACCCAGTTATTCCCCTTCTCGGACTATTCCCTAAAGACCTTAAAAGAGCGTACTATAGGGATACAGCTACATCGATGTTCATAGCAGCACAATTCACAATAGCTAGACTGTGGAACCAACCTAGATACCCTTCAATAGATGAATGGATAAAAAAAATGAGGCATTTATACACAATGGAGTATTACTCAGCACTAAAAAATGACAAAATCATGGCATTTGCAGGGAAATGGATGGCACTAGAGCAGATTGTGCTAAGTGAAGCTAGCCAATCCCTAAAAAACAAATGCCAAATGTCTTATTTGATATAAGGAGAACAACTAAGAACAGAGTAGGGAGGAAGAGCATGAGAAGAAGATTACCATTAAACAGGGACGAGAGGTGGGAGGGAAAGGGAGAGAGGAGGGAAATTGCATGGAAATGGAAGGAGACCCTCATCGTTATACAAAATTACATACAAGAGGAAATGAGGGGAATGGGGAAAAAAAACAAGGAAGAGAAATGAATTACAGTAGTTGGGGTAGAGAGAGAAGAGGGGAGGGGAGGGAGGGGGGATAGTAGAGGATAGTAAAGGTAGCAGAATACAACAGTTACTAATAGGGCATTTTTTAAAATGTGGATGTGTAACCGATGTGATTCTGCAATCTGTATTTGGGGTAAAATTGGGAGTTCATAACCAACTTGAAT
>NW_026006695.1:0-4665 GCF_001458135.2 Marmota marmota marmota
AGTTTAAGCCATTAACATTTAGTTTTATTATTGAGATATGGATTGTTTTCCACCCATATTTGTTTATTTATGTTACTAAACATGGTTTGTTTTCCTCTTTGATTATTTCCCCCCTTTACTGTACTACCTCCCACTGACAGTTTCATTGTTATTTTTCATTTCCTCTTCCTGTAATGTTTTGCCAAGGATGTTTTGAAGAAATGGTTTTCTAGCTGCAAATTCTTTTAACTTTGTTTATTTTGGAAGGTTTTAATTTCATCTTCCATCCTGAGGCTTAATTTTGGTGGATAAACAATTCTTGGTTGGAAACCATTTTCTTTCAGTGTTTGAAATATGTTATTCCAGGATCTTCTAGCTTTCAGAGTCTGTGTTGAAAGATCAGCTGTTATCCCGATTGGTTTACCCCTAAATGTAATCTGCTTCCTTTCTCTTATAGCTTTTAAAATTCTCTCCTTATTCTGTATGTTGGGCATCTTCATTATCATGTGTCTAGGTGTGGATCTCTTATGATTTTGTACATTCAGAGTCCTGTAGGCTTCTAGGTTTGGGATTCTGTCTCATTCCTCAAGTCTGGGAAGTTTTCTCATATTATTTCATTGAATATATTGCTCTTTCCTTTGATTTTGACCTCTATACCTTCCTGTATCCCAATGACTCTTAAGTTTGGTCTCTTTATGTTATCCCATATTTCTTAGATGTTATGCTCATGGTTTCTTAACAGTCTTGCTGAGCTATCTGTTCTTTTCAAGTTGATATACTTTGTCTTCATTGTCTGATATTCTATCTTCTAAGTGTTCTACTCTGCTGGTAGTATTCTCAATTGAGTTTTTAAGTTGGTTTATTGCTTCCTGCATTTCTAGGATTTCTGTTTGTTTGTTTTTTATAACCTCTATCTCCCTGTATAGTTGATCTTTTGCTTCTTGGATTTGTTTATGTAATTCATTGTTGAAGTGATCTTTCATTGTCTGATTTTGCTGTCTAATGTGTTCCTTGAGACTCCAGATCATCTGAAGCATGTATATCCTGAATTCTTTATCTGACTTTCCATCTGCTGCAGATATTACCTCTTCTAACGTTGAGTTGACCTGCATTGCTTGTGGTCCTTTTTTTCCTTGTCTTTTCATATTGTTCACGTATCTTTCTGCTTTGTGAAACTGTTGTGTTATTGAATTTTCCCCCTACATATTTATATTGCTCTCGTATAGTTGCAAAGTCTGCCTCGCAGGTGCAGGCAGTGGCTCTGCCCCTACTCCAATTGGGGCAATGTGCCTACCACGCCGATGGGCTGCTGGGCCTGGTCTGCCAGTCGGTAGCAGGTTCGCCTACCTTGCAGGCGCAGGTGGTGTCTCTGCCCCTCCGCTGGCCGCTGGGCCTGCTCTGTCGGTTCCAAGTCTGTCTACATTGCAGGCGAGGTGGCAGCTCTCCCTCTCCCCCAAATGTTGCGATGTGTCTACCATGCTGGTGGGCCGCTGGGCCTGTTCTGTCTGTGGTCACTGGTCCGCCTACCTTGAAGGCACGGGGGCGGCTCTGCCCCTCTGTGGGCCACTGGGCCTGTTCTGTCGGTGGGTCGCAAGTCCGCCTACCTTTCAGGCGTGTGGGTGGCGGCTCTTATATATTTTCATTTTAAAGTGTTTGCAAAGCTACCAAAGAATTCCGAGTTTCCTGAAATCTCAGCAAATGTTTTTGCACCTCAACTTGTTCATATTTCGTGGGAATGATTGGTACTTGATTTGCACTTTGTTACCCAAATTTCGTTCTTCTAGGTTGAAGCATTCATTTACAGGAACTTCTTGAAATTTTAGGTTTCACTTCATTTTGGATCTCTAAATCTAACACGGTTTGTGCTAGCTGCTTGAAACTTGACTCACTCAATTACTTATCAGTGAACTCTCTATACTTTATTCTATGTTGATGTAGCCCTAAGCAGAGGCACAGAGAATACACTTTTATTTGAAAGTGTTGCACAGCTTCTAAAGAACTCCGATGTTACTGTAACCTCAGCAAGGATTTTTTCACCCAATCTTCTTGATACATGGAGGGAATTATCAGTACTCCATTCACAAGTGGTCTGCAATATTTTCTTCTTCTAGGATAAAGTGATCGTTTGCAGGAACCCTTTCAATTTTTTTAATTTCACTTCATTTTCCTCTATAGGGATACATGCATTTGGAACTCTAAATGAAACCTGGTGTGTGCTAGCTGCTTGAAAATTGACTCACTCAATTAGTTCCCATTCCATTCTTTATGCTTTTTTCCCTGTTACAGTAGCTCTAAGCTGAGGCAAATAAATACACTTTCATTTGAAAGCATTAGCAAAGATTCCATGGAACTCCGAGTTTACTGGAATCTCAGCAAAAATTTCTTTAATTGAACTTGTTGATACGTGGAGGGAATGATCGGTACTCCATTGACACTTGATCCCCCAAATTTCTCTCTTCTACTTTGAAGCATTCGTTTGCAGGAACCCTTTGAATTTCTAGGTTTCACTTCGTTTTTTCCTATAGGGATACATGCATTTGGTTCTCTAAATAAAACATGGTTTATTCTGGATGCTTGAAACATGAATCACTAAATTATTTCTCAGTGCACTTTCTGTGCATTGTTCTTTTTTGAAGTACCCCTACACAGAGGTGAGGGAAATCCACTTTCATTTGAAAGTGTTTGCAAAGCTTCTGCAGAACTCCAACTTTATCGGAAACTCAGCAAATATTTTTTCAAGCGAACTTTTTGATACTGGGAGAGATTGATCAGTATAGCATTCGCAATTGATCCACACATTTTGTTCTTCTAGGTTGAATCGTTCATTTGCAAGTACACTTTGAATTTTTAGGTTTCACTTCATTATTTCCTATAGGGATACAGACATTTGGAACACTAAATCAAACATGGTTTGTGCTAGTTGCTTGAAACTTGACTCACTCAATTAGTTCTCAATGTGTTTTCTATTCTTTATTCCATGTTGAAGTAGCCCTATGCAGGGACAACAAAAATACATTTGCCATGTTTCCACAGAACTCCAAGTTTACTGGAATCCCAGAATATTTGTTTTTCATGATCTTGTTGATACATGGAGGGAATGATCGGTACTCCCTTCACTCTTTGTTCCCCAATTTTTCTTCTTCTGGTTTAAAAAATTCATTGGCAGGAACATTCTAATTTTTAGGTTTCACTTCGTTGTCCCCTATAGGGATACATGCACTTGGAACTCTAAATAAAGCATGGTTTGTGCTAGCTGCTTGAAACTTGACTCACTCAATTAGTTGTCAGTGTGCTTTCTATGCTTTGTTTCCTGTTGAAGTACCCCAAAGCAGAGGCAGGGGAAAATCACTTTCATTTCAAAGTGTTTAAAAAGCTTCCACACAACTCTGAGTTTACTGGAATTTCAGCAAATATTTCTTCACCTGATCTTGTTGATGCTTGGAGGGAATGGTTGGTACTCCATTTGCAATTGGTCTCCCAAATTTCGTTCTTTAATGATAAAGCGTTGGTTTGCATGAACACTTTGAATTTTTAGGTTTCACTTCATTTTCCACTAAAGGGATACATGCATTTGGAACTCTAAATCAAGCATGGTTTGCCTTAGATGATTGTAGTCTGACTCACTCAAATAGTTCTCTGTGTGCTCTCTATGCTTTCTTCCATGTTGAAGTAGCCCTAAGCAGAGGCAAGGGAAACACACTTTCATATGAAAGCGTTTGAAATGCTTCCACAGAAATCCGAGTTTACTGGAATGTCAGCAAAGATTTTTTCACCCGATCTTGTTGATACTTGGAGGGAATGATCGGTGCTGCATTCACACTTGGTCCCCTAAATTTCATTCTTCTATGTTGATGTATTCGTTTGCATGAACACTTTGAATTTTTAGGTTTCACTTTGTTTTCCCCTATTGGGATACATGCATTTGGAACTCTAAATCAAAGACGGTTTTTGCTAGCTTCTTGAAACATAACTCACTCAATTAGTTCTCAGGACTATCTCTATGATTATTCCCTGTTGAAATATCCCTAAGCAGAAGTGAAGAAAATACACTCTCATTTGAAAGCATTTGCCAAGCTTCCACAAAACTCTGAGTTTACTGGAATCTCACTAATAATTTCTTCAATCATTCTTGTTGATACTTGGAGAAAATGATCGTTACTCCATTTATAATTGGTATACCATATTTCATTCTTCTAGTTTGAAGTGATTGTTTGCAAAAACACTTTGAATTTTTATGTTTACCCCCATTTTCCCCTATAGGGATACATGCATTTGGAACTCAAAATAAATCTCAGTTTTTCCAACTCCTTGAAACTTGACTCACGCAATTAGTTCTCAGTGCACTCTCTATTCTTTCTTCCCTTTTAAAGTTTCTCAAAGCAGATTAGAGGAAAATACACTTTCATTTGAAAATGTTTGCAAAACTTTCACAGAAATCCAAGTTAACTGGAATCTCAGCAAAGTTTTTTCATCCTATTTTGTTGATACTTGAAGGAAATGATCGGTACTCCATTTACAATTTTCCCCCAAATTTCGTTTTCTAGGTTGAAGCTATCCTTAACAGAAACCCTTTGAATTTTAGATTTCATTTAATTTTCCTCTATAGGGTTACATGCATTTGGAACTCTAAATGAAACATGCTATGTGCTGGATGCTTGGAAATTGTCTTTCTCAATTAGTTCTCAG
>NW_026006696.1:0-4665 GCF_001458135.2 Marmota marmota marmota
TTCTTAAGGCTTCATGTAAATGTAAAAGCAATGGTTACATAATTAAAATGGATCACATATATAAAAGCTTTCGCTTAAACCATCAAAAGTCATGTTTTTAAATTTGAAAATTTATATTCATAGGAAAAGGCACAAGATACCTTTTGATTTTGTTGTCACTGTGTACTAAAGCGGTTTTCTGAACTACAATTTCTTTGAACAAGAATGAATCACATTTGGCTTGATAGGTCTGTTCAGAGCACACCCACTATAAATATTTAATAAAAAGAAATTGAGGACTGGGGACATGGCTCAAGCGGTAGCGCGCTTGCCTGGCATGCGCGGGGCACTGGGATCCATCCTCAGCACCACATAAAAATAAAAATAAAGATGTTGTGTGTCCACCGAAAACTAAAAATAAATATTAAAATTTCTCTCTCTTTCTCTCTCTCTCTCTAAAAAAAAGAAAAGAAAGAAAGAAAGAAATTGACTCTCATCCTCGGTTTATAGAATTCAAAATAACCAAAAGAAAACACAAATATCTGGTGATTTTTGTATAGAGACAAACATCTGTATAATTTATGAAAGTTGCTAGCAAATGAGCAAGGGTCACCAAATAATTATCTGTTTTGTTTAACTCTGGCTGAGTACTGGAACCTAGAAAGAGCTTGTATGTACTTGGGAAAAAACATATTAATTTATGGTCTTTAACTAGTATATTACCTAAAACCAAACTTAAGTGAAAATTATGTAAATTATTCAATTAAAAAGTCTGAATTTTTTTTTCTTTGTGAAAGGGTAGAATATAACAGCCTTTCAGAATTTAAAGTATAGTAGAAACACGCTTACAAGATAAAGCTCAAACCAGTAACTAATTCCTCCAAGAGGTTAGATATAGCAGAAATCATATCAAATTACAAACATACATACATATATATAAATATATATATACAAAAAATATATATATATATACACATATATATACACACACAAATATATACATATATATACACACACAAATATATACATATATATACACACACACAAATATATACATATATACATCAAACTTGATACTTACATTTTAACTTAGCAAATATATGTCTAATCTGTCATAAATATCCTGAAGTTTGGATGAGATCTTCTTAAATATGGGTCCAAAAACAAGAAGTCTCTATTTTCTTAATACATAAATCACACTCCCAGAATACAGTATTATTCTAATTTCAGTTTATTTAAGATGGAGAAACACCCTAAAAGAAGTACATGAGTGGGCATGCCTTGTAAACCCAGCTACTTGGGAGGCTAAGGGAGGAGGATCACTAATTCAATGACAGCTAGGGGATTTAGTGAGACCCAGTCACATAATAAAAAATAAAAAGGGCTGGGGTTGTAGAAAAGTGGTTGAAAAACTCTTGGTTCTATCCCAATACCATAAAAAAAAGGAAAAAAAAAAAAGGAAAGAAACTCTTGAAAATACTTGAGAAACACTTTGAAAAGAATACTCCAAACTGGGCATGGTGGCAAACGCCTATAATCCCAGCAGCTTAAGAGGCTAAGATGGGAAAATTAAAAGCCAGCCTCAGCAAAAGCAAGGTGCAAATCAGTGAGACCCTGTCTCTAAATAAAATACGAAATAGAGCTGGGGATGTGGCTCAGTGGTTGAGTGCACCTGAGTTCAATCCTCAGTACCAATAAAAAAAAAATCTAGATTTTTATGAGATTTATCCTTAGTGTTTTATAGTTTAATTAAACAAAACAAATCCATGAACAATTGCTTTATTATTTCACCTACATAGTTTTCAAAAGAATAAATTTTCATAGAGAAAATATCATATATAACTTCATAAAGTTAAAAGTATAAATGGCATAAATAGCTTTAAAAAAATCACTTTTGTCAAATGTACCCTTAGCTGATAAGAGCTAAAGAAGCAGACAAAACAGAACACCTAAGTAGATAAGAGTGTAGTACCCTAAGCCAACAAGCCTCACTAGGAGAAATGGACAGTAACTTTCCACCTAAAGGATTAGCTTGGAGTTGTGCTTACAATGCTGCTTCAGTAGCAACATTCCAAAAAAACAAAAATTCTCTTTAGTTCTATACACAATTAAGCTCACCCTGTACAATAACTAATCAGAGTACCTTTTCCACTGAGAAAAATTACAAAATGTGTATAAGAGCCCTTAAAAAAAGTAAGTAAAGATGGGCTGGTGTTATGACTCAGTGGTAGAGTGCTTGCCTAGCAAGTGTGAGGCACTGGGTTCAATCCTCAGCACCACATAAAAATAAATAAATAAAATAAAGGCATTATGTCCATTTACAACTAAAAATATTTTTAAAAAGTAAAGGTATCAAAAATATACCAATATAGGGCTGAGGCTGTAGCTCAGTGGTAAAGTGCTTATTACCTCACATGTGAGAGGTACTTGTGTTTGTGTATGTATGTATGTATGTGTGTGTGTGTATGTGTGTATATATATATATATATATATACACCAAAATTTCTGACATATATTTTTGATGGCAAAATAAAGCAGTAAATCCAATCCACACTGAAGGGGAAGGGATTATTGATGTTCATTTTAGATGCTAGCCACCACAATATAACATGGTAAACAAATAAAAACCAACCCATAGAAAATTTGAGTATCACAAGAGTAAAGGGCACCTTTTCTTGAAAGAAGAATAAATAGCATACTTCTCAAGGAAAATCATACAAGACATAAATTAATAGAACAATTAAAAAACAAGATATGAAGCTGAGCACGGCAGAGTATACCTCTAATCCCAGTGGCTCGGGAGGCCAAGACAAGAGGACCAAGAGTTCAAAGTCAGCCTCACAAAAGCAAGGTGCTAAGCAACTCAGTGAGACATTGTCTTTAAATAAAATACAAAATAGGGCTGAGGATGTGGCTCTGTGGTTGAGTGCCCCTGAGCTCAATCCCTGGTAGCCCCCCAAAAAAGAAAAAAGAAACCTAACAATCCATGCATAAAATACCCAGTATTTACACAAAATACACACACACACATACAAACCCCTTCCTTTGCCTCATATTTGTACAAAAGAAATACCAAAGTGAATTCTGGAGCAGGAAGAAAAAGATCTCAGATAAAAGATCCCAAATGTCCCAAAAGATCTGAGTATAAAAAAGGTTTAAAATAAAAGCCGATTAATAGAAATTAATTAACAGAGTACAGGATCTAAAGTTGTAAAGTTTTAAATATATGTGGAAATTGGATAATACAGCCACACAAAAGCAAGAGTGGGATAAACAGAGATAAAGTATTTTAAGTTCCTTGCGACTTCCAGGAAGTGGTAACAGTACTAATTAAAGTAGAGTCAAATCAGTCAAAGATACATGGATCTGACATAGGACTCACATCTGGAAGAAATTATGAGATTCAATTAACTAAAAAAAGATAGAATCCTGTTACAAATGAGCAAAATAAACAGACATTTCACTCAAGAGAATACATGCATGGCAAATAAGCACATAAAAGATGTTCATACAACATTACGTATTAAAGAAATGTCAATTAAAGCACAAAGAGATACCATTATACACCTCTCAGGATAGTGAGAATGTCGGCAAACTGGATTGCTTACACATTGTTGGTAGGAATGTAAAATGATACAACTCTAAAGAAAAATAGTTTCATAGTTTTTGAAAAATTAAAATGCATTTACCATACACCCTTCTGAATATTTATTGAAGATAAATGAAAACTTATTTACACAGCAAACTCTGTCAAAAGTGCTTCATTCTCATATTAGCCACTTTATATAACAGTGAAACATTGGAAACAAAAATGCCTTTCAGTAGGTATATCCTTATCATGGAATACTAGTGAGCAACAAAATATGAATATATACAACTAGATAGATCTCTAGAGTATCACACTAAGTGTAAAAAAACCCTGAAATTTCTCTATTTTTACAACATTTTAAAAATAACACAATTATAGGTATGAAAAATAGATTAAAGATTATCAGGGATTATGTATATATAAGTATGGGAAGGAACTGTATTACAGCTGAATAAAGGAGATCTTCGTGTTGACGAATAGATCTGAAAAAGAAACCTAAAATTGATCTTGATTGTGGTGATAAGTTACACAAATAAATAGTAGTGGAAAAAATGATACAAACTGAGATAATGACATAATGTAGTATACCAATGGTAGTTCTTGGTTTTGATATTGTATATTATTATTAAGATATAAGCACTGGGAAAAACCTGAAGTATATACTGGAATTCTCTGTATTATATTCGAAAATTCCAAGCTATATAGGTCACTGGAGAGAGCACTTGTCTGGTAGGCAAAAGGTTCTGGGTTTCATCCTCAGTACTGCAAAAAAGAAAACAAAACAAAACCCTAAGAATCTCTAATAATATCAATATTAAATTTTTTTTTAAAGCTGACTCAAATAAAGCATAGATACTTGCTATAGTCTTTAGGGTAAGAACTAATAATAACAAAGCTAAATAATTTACTAATAGAGAAAGAAAATGAAAAATACAAAAAAAAGAAAAAAAAACATGAAAAATGAAACCACACTTATCAATTATTACATTAAACATAAAAGGGTTAAATACTTTAAAAAGTAAAAGACCAAAGTTCTCAGACAAAAAAAAAAAAAATTTCTCCAAATACATGCTGCTCAACAACAGTCCACTCAAACG
>NW_026006697.1:0-25562 GCF_001458135.2 Marmota marmota marmota
CCATTGTTATTACTATACAGCTTAAAGTTCAAAAAATTACATTTTCACTGTTGTCAAGTTGACAGTTCAGTGGTATTAATTACTTCCACATTGTTCTGCAATTATCACCATCATCCATCTCCAGAAATTTTTCATGTTCCCAAGCTGAATATTTGTATCCCTTTTAACCACCCCCATATCTCCCTCCCCAATGCTCAGATACCATTATGCCACCCTGAAACAAGATGAAAAATTAAAGGCATTAAACTACACAAATTAGGTTACTAAGGAAACAAGATTGATCAGACTATGTGTTTAATTTTGCTGCATTTTTCAACATGCACTACAGTTAGATGCCACAGATCCTGTGATCACACCAAGCTATTGCACAGCCTCCTCAGGGAGCATTTTAAGTCCTTATTCCGTAAGCCGTAGATGAAGGGGTTCAGCATGGGTGTGACCACTGTGTACATCACTGAGGCCACTGCACCCTTTCTGGGAGAATATGATACTGCTGAGCCAAGGTACACTCCAAGGGAAGTTCCATAAAATACACAGACAACAGTCAGGTGAGACCAACAGGTGGAGAAGGCTTTGTACTTCCCACTGGAGGATGAGATCCTCAGAATAGAGAAAATAATTTTATAATAAGAGAAAAAGATCCCTGAGATGGGAATAAAACCAAATATGGCAAAAACAAAGCATTTGACCATGGTACTAGAGGAAGTTTCAGGACAGGTAAGATTAAGGAGTTGAGAAGGGTCACAGAAGAAATTGGAAATTTCTACATCCTTGAAGTAGGAAAAGTTTAAGACACTCAAGTTTTGCATCTGGGAGTCCAAAAGGCTAATTAAAAGAGATAGCAAAACTAGGAAGCCACAGAGGCGAGAGTTCATAATAACTGAGTAGTTCAAAGGGTGGCAGATGGCCACAAAGTGGTCATAGGCCATCACAGTCAGAAGCAGATCATCCATGCATCCAAAAATGATAAAAACAGACATCTGTGTCAGGCAACCCACATAGGAGATGGTTCTGTTGTGAGTTAGGAGGTTCACAAGCATCTTTTGGACTGTGGTGGAGATGAAACCAATGTCAGCCAAGGACAGGTTGGAGAGGAAGAAGTACATGGGGGTGTGGAGGTGGGAATCAGAGCTGATGGCCAGGATGATGAGCAGGTTCCCCAGGATGGTGACCAGGTACATGGAAAGGAACAGTCCAAAGAGGATGGGCTGCAGGTCTGGGTCCTCTGAGAGGCTCAGGAGTTGGAATTCCGAGACACGTGTTAGATTTTGTGGCTCTATATTGCTAGGACACCTTTTGAAAAATAAGAAAGGATGGAAAGGATAGGAGAAATGAAATACATAAATGGGCACCTACATTCTATATACTTCAAATTCAAGTATTCATATCTAAAGTCGTCACATTTGAGGTCCACAGACCATCAGCACTACTTCTTGGTTGTGAAAAATACAATATTTGTAGACTTTTTAATTATTGCTTTCTGTGTTATTTACCTATTTCAATCCACACCAACTTTCAAAATATTCAACTGACCTTGTTAGAAAATGAGAAGCACTAAAGAGAACATTCTAGGATCGCAATAAAATATAGCCAACTCCCTTAAGAAAAAAATAGTAAATAGCCTCTTTATCATAAAAAAATTATTCTCAAAAAGGATATTAAGAAGCAGTGCAAACTGAGTGTGATGGTGCATGCCTGTAATCCCAGCAGCTCAGGAGGCTGAGGCAGGAGAATTGTGAGTTCAAAGCCAGCCTCAGCAATTTAGTGAGATCCTAAGCAATTCAGAGAGACTGTCTCAAAAAAAAAATAGGATGTGGCTCAGTAATTGAGTGTCCCTAAGTTCAATTACCGGTACTTTCCCCCAAAAAGAAAATACAAACAGTATAGTATGCCTCATTTTGTCTGAAGTCCTTAATACAAAATCCTTTGACTTACAAGATTTAAAATACTGTGCAAGAACTGTATTATTTGATAAATAAACTGAGGTCAGTGGTTCACAATCAGAAAACATTGTGGGCTCCTTATCTTTTATGAGTTTCATTATTCTTTGACCGTCTCACTTCTGTCCTTCATGGATTTAACTTTGTCCTTTAAAAATCATGTAATATAAAACAAATACCCTTGTATTTGCTGGGCTTAAATTTTGATAAATCAACTTGATTGAATGTATATCATTAATGGTGTCACTGACAACAAATTTGACATTAGAACACAAATCACCTCTCAATTATTTTTTTTAAAAAGTAATTGATAATAAATGTCTTCAAAGAGTTTAACTTCAGGGCTGGGGCTATAGCTTAATGGTAGAGCCATTGCCTCACACTTGTGAGGCACTGGGTTCGATCCTCAGCATCACATAAAAATAAAGAAGAAAGAAAGAAAGATAGATAGATATTGTGTCCTTCTACAATTTAAAAAAAATAAAGTTTAACTTTGTACAGGTTTGTCTGTAAAAATTTCAAACAGTATCAGTAAAAAAAAAATAATAAAGGTATATAAAGTAGCCCTCTGCCCTTTTTCTTTTTCTTGATTCTTTACTCCATCCAGCTTGCTAGTGTTGCTTCATTATTTTTCTGATTGTAATCTTTCACATGCGTAGAGTAGGAACCAAGGAAAGATCCAAAGCTCACAATTGCATCCCCACCTTCTTAATTCTACTTAACAGACTTTCACATCAATCTCTCCTGATGCATGAATTGCAATCCCCTTCCTTCAGCTACATGAAGAAAACTTGGGTTCATTACATTGTCAGATCTAAGATTTAAATGGGAAAATGCAAAAGATAAGAGAACAGGAGGAAAGAAATCACAACAGGCTGAATCATCATCTGCAAAATGGGGGTAATAATTACCTACCTCCTATGGTTGTTGTAAGAGAGCTTTTAAAAATAATATCCTAAATAAAGTAACTAGTGATTCTTAGTATTGGTAATTAATATATTCACCTATGTATATTCCAATAATTTGATCTCAGGTTTATCAGCATCTGCAGTTGAAGATATTGCTGGTATTTTCTTATATCAAAAATACTTAGAATACTTCTTGGCACTTAAAATAGGATCCATGAATGTTAACTATTCTTATTGTCAATAATATTCACCACATATATTAAAATATAAATATCTGATGATCTTGGCATCAGAACTAACATTTCATAGAAACCTTAATTCCTGCCTATGGTATTTTTGTTATTGGTGTCTCTGCAGGATTCAATTCTCCTGCATACCTGTGCCCCAGACACAGCTACTCTCATGAATTTGGTGAGCATAATTTCCTTTCAGTGGTCCATGTCATTGTTGATTTATGTATCCTTTATAAATTTTCCTAAGAATCTTTGGAACTCACCTAAAGGTCATCTATGTACTTTGTGACAAAATGCCTAGTGTTTCCAAGATGTGCTACTTTACACCAACAAGTGGTTGTAAGCCTATGTGAAGTACATACATCTTCTTGAATGTCTTCATCTGATGTACTGAAGGATGGACATCATTTAATTTTATATCTATTATTATGAGAATTCTTTCAAAATTCTTGGGCCTCTCTCCATTTCACACAAGTGAAAATTTCTCTATAGTATGTTGATAGGGTTATTGTTTGACTTCCACAATCATGCATGTTCCATATTATTACTATGAATCACCTACATTTGTGTTCCAATAAGAAAATAGGTTATTAAACTTGCATCTTCTTAGTATTAAAATATACCATCAAAATGGCCCTGCAGTCTGTATAGTAATATTATCTCCTTGATATCTCCCAATGAAATTTTATCTTGTATAGGAATAACATTTTCTGTTTTCTCCAGTAGAAGATGGTACCCTGGGATGGAAGTCAGGAAATCAACACTCTTAGTCTCTTACCATTGTCCTGCTGCTGTCTGCAGAATGTGTGTAAATCTCTCCCCTTCTCTGTACTCATACTGCTTAAATGGAAATAGGGAGAACAACACCCTTTTCTGCGACAGGTGTGGAACCTAACAGATGCCTGGAATTCAAAAAACACTTGGTCCTTGTGTTTCTATTAATAAATTAAGAATCCCACCATTATAGAAGAGTTGACATCATTGATGAATGCAACTGTGAAATGCCAACTTGAAAGGTTGTGAAACTGAAATGTGTCTCACTCCAAACAGCAAAGCAACCCTAACCCTTCAGCTTCACTCTCTTTTCCCAGTTTCCTACTCATGAAAATTTCTGCCATAGTCATTTTAAAATTTGGATGAGGTAGATCATATTCCATGAAAAGAAATAATCCATATGTCCATTACATGGATACAGCAAGATGTTATTTTAAATTTTCTCTACTTTTATGAGACCTTCCTGAAAAGTATAAAAGTACAGACAGGAGAGCCCCATAAGTGTAAAAAAATAACTTTAGATATTTTGTGAATGAAGGATTGGACAATTCAATGGCTAACAGATTTTTGATGCCTCCTCTGTACCAGGCAAAGCATAGCCCTGAGTAATCAGAATTGAGTCTTTTTTCCTCCAGATACACAACATATACTTGTAGAGGGACAAAAATAAAATGCCACATCATGAAACTGAAAAATGACAACTTCAGGTCAAAGGATAAGTTAGTTGAATGGTATGAAAGTATCATTATAAATAAGAATAACTACAATTTGTCATTATAAATATTGATGTCTAAATTTCATTTTTCCCTTTTTTATACATTCCTCATGAATTAATTTTATAAAAAGCACCTATTTTCTGTTCAATCAATACTCAACATAGTTACATCAACTAAAATTCTATCAGATGACAATGCTTTGTCTCAGGACACAACTTACCTATGTCACAAGAGTAAGGAGGGATGATTTTAAAATGACAAACAACCCTGAAGGAGAATGTGGTCAGCTATTTGGAAACTCTGTAAGAGGGGGCAAGAGAGCAATCTGTGCTGAAGTACTGTGTTCCTGCACCTGCTGTAATCATTTCATGGGAGCCTAGCTATTCTTTATATAATGGATGCCGGCCACTGCTCTTCCCTGAGATCCACCAGAAACTCCCAAAAGGAAGAGGACAGTGAACAAGAGGTCTCCTCCTAGAGTTACAGGAAGTGAAATGAATGACTGATGGGATTGCCAAGGGGACACCCTGCCAGGATTCTCCCAGTTTTGAAGCCCATGTCTGTAATCAAGCAGCCCATTTCACAGATTCATTCCTTTCTACCTAACAAATGAATACATTTTATATAAATGTAATACAATCTTTCATTTTCTGTAAAAAATAACTGTAAAGTGGACAAGTGAAAGGATGCCCTGTAATGAAACATGCCACAAGAGCACAATCTCAGTGCCCACCCTGGCTAGTGCCATCCGTTTTCATTTATCACTACCACAGTCATTTTGGAGTATTGTGGGGTAAAGTATAGAAGGGCTGGTTTTCTAGAATAGTGGGTGAGATTTCTATGGGAAGTAGAACCAGTGTGGGTGCAAAGCAAGTTTTGAATAAGATTTCTGATCCCCACACCATAACTATAAAGGCAATCCTTCACAGTCCCCACAGCTGAAACTTGGCATATTACTGTCCTCCCATCTGCTACCAAACTGTCATTTCTGTCATTGTAATGAGGGATTCATAGTTCCAAGGTCTGTCCTTCTTCCAGGGGCTCTCTCTCCACTTACTGGGCCATGCTGCTTCTCTTGTGGGTAGTGACCGAAAAGTGCTGATCTGAAGAGCCTTCCATTCTGCTGCCCAGGGAAAGTCAGGGCTCTGTCCTCAGGATTTCCATGGACACAGTGTGCTGCAGGAGCTTCCTGGTGCAGGCAGTCATACAAGGAGAAAGAATCATGGAGCTCCCTGAACCAGAACCATCAAATCCAAGGGCTGCAGGCTCAAGCTATTTATTGACTCCTGTTTGACCTTGGAAGCTCAATATACAGAGCTCATCATTAGCCAAATTGGTCCATGGCCTCCCAATCTCTAAGAACTGCCTAACATTCACAGAGAAGGAAGAAGTGAAAATGAATATCCACAGACATTTTGGAGCCTCCCTTTACTTAGGAGATACTTGTAGGTCATACAATGTTCATGTCTATTTTTTTTTAAATTATCTACTTTTCTATGTTCATTTTTTATTTAGGTAAAACATACAGAACAACACACCTACCAGTTTAACCATATCCAGTGCATGCTTTGATGACATTAACTACCTTCACATTATTGTGCACAGAGCTCATAATTAGCCAACCTAATCCATGTTATCACAAACTCTAAGGACTTCACAATATGAATGGAGGAAGAGGAAAAGAAGACACAGATGTTTTTCACTCATCCTCTACTGAAGAGGAAATGTGTGCATAATTTCTGACTTTCATTTCTTTTGATATTCATTTGATTTTTATTCCTATTTTTCTTGCAAAATTTATATATATATATTATTGTCAAGTACATAGTTCAGTGGCATTAACTACGTTCATGTGGTCCTACAACCATCACCACCATCCATCTCCAGGATAATTTCCCAGACTGAAACTATATCCATTTAAAAGCCCCTCATTCCTCCAAACCCACAACAAATGCCTCTTACCCTGAGATGTGCTGGTTTACATCAATATGTAGATTTAACTCTGTCTTTAAAGTACATTTCTCTATACTAAATGCTTTAAGTGATGCACAGTATCTAAATTGATGGAGGGACATGATTTAAATTTTCAGTGTAGTATTACAACAACCCTTTAGAACTTCTAATGTCTCTCTCCATATCACACAAATGAAATTTCCATTTATATGTAAGTGGAGGATATTTATTTGACTTCCAATAATTGATGCATATTTAATTTTACTACTAAGAATATATTTGTTGTCCAAATTTAAAAAAAAAAAACAGCTTTATCAACTATTTCCTCTTATTATGAAGTTATACAATTGACATATCTCTGCACTCTTTAGTAATCATCCTTCCATGATAAATCACCAAGAAATTTCATCTTGAGCAATATTTCTATTTGGCTCCTGAAGACATAGCCCTTTGGGAAGTGAACATTTTACTCTCATACCATTGACCCACTGGAAGTGTTAAATCTCCCCACCACTCTGTGCTCATATGTTTAATGAAAATGGGGAGAGCACTGCCCATCTCTATACCAGGCATGGCACCCAATGTAAGTCTGGAACTTGATAAATATTGGATCATTTTGGTATTTTCAAATAAAGAATCCCCAAAAGCACTGGAGTTTAGAGTTATGTGAATTCTAAAATGTGCCTTAGTCCTATTCATGAATACACCTTTATCTTTGGGCCACATTTTCATTATATGCCCATAAATATCTCTGCCATGATCTTTGAACAAATGAATTTTAGGGGCTATGAAGCAGAATTATAGAGCCCAGGTGTCCAGTTTAACTTACTTTAGTTCTATGGAAAAGGGATGGAAATGCAAATTCAAGGCACCAAGTTTTTTGAAGACGCAGTGATTATGGTCAATGCCATGTGAATAAATAGTGCTTCTGACGTCTCCATCATCCCCTTCAGCATTGACTCAGTTCCATTGCATTTCTCCTGGTTCATGATCAAGGACTGCAGATCTGAAGTCCCTCCCCTGCCAAGTTCCAATGTCAGCTCAGGCAATGTTCACAATTGATATGAGTGTAAATTGAGACAGGATCTTCCTCATGGGAGAAGAAATAGGTATGAAGTCCACAGAATTAGAACCATCCAACTGAAATTTGGAGGCACAGGCTGATTATTTACTGATACATAACTGAATACTCAATGAACAGAGTTCAAAACTATGCAAATTGGAGCAAGCCAGTCTAATTTTTAAGGACTTCCTAACATTAGTAGAGAAAGAAAAAGAAAAATGAACATCCACAAAAGGTTTTGGAGTTTTTCTCTACTTGGGAGCACACTGGTGCCTAATAGTCACTGGTTTTCTTCCTTTTTAAAAAAATTTAAGATCCATTATGTTCACATTTGCAATTGTGGCAAAATATACACATGAAAATTACAATTTTGACCATTCACAGTGACATCAATTACACTCATATTATTCTAAAAATATCACCATGCAATGTCACCAGAACTCTTTTTAAAATCAGGTGAGGCAGGCAGCGACCAAAGGAGGCAGATTTAAAAAGGCCACGGAAGAGGCTTTATTTGAGACTCATTCCCGGGTGGAACTTGATTAGACCCACAGAGGGGACAGGAGAAGGATCTGAGGAGAAACCACGTGGAAGCTCGACTGGACTGGACTTTTATGGGGCTTACAGCAGGAAGGGAAGGGCTTGGGACAGGAAAAGGTGTTTTTAGGGTCCCTTGTCCCATTGGAGTTGGTCAGGGGAGTTGGATGAACTCCAGGATTGTCCAGGGGGTCCTGCTGATTGACAGGCATTAGTCCGGAGATCCCACTGATTGACAGGCATTACTGTGGGCACCTGACTGATGTTTCTTTCCTGTGCGGCTGCTTTGTTCTAAGTACCACCACTGACCCAACACCCTTCATCTTCCCAAACTGACACTTCATAAGCATTTTCAAAACTCCTCATCAACAATATACCCCAACACTGATGACCACCATTCCAGTATGAAACATAAAAAATTAAATATATTACAAAACATAATCTGACCCAAAAAGCAGGATTTATAGGTCTAGATGTTATGTATTTGCTTTGCCAAACTACATGTCAAATGGATTTCAGTGACAATGAGGTTAGAATATGCTATTACAAAGCCTTTTCAGGGTGTTATTAATATCTCTGTTCCTCAGACTGTAGATAAAGTGGTTGAGCATGGGAGTGACAGCTGTGTACATCACTGAGGCCACTGCACCCTTTCTAGAAGAATGAGACACAGCAGTGCCCAGGTACATTCCAAGGCCTGTTCCATAAAATAAGAAAACAATGGATAGGTGAGACCCACAGGTGGAGAAAGCTTTATATTTCCCACCCCGAGATGGGAAGTTCAAAATAGAGGAAACAATTTTATAGTATAAGAAAAAGATCCCTGAGATGGGAACAAAGCCAAATATGGCACCAACGAAGTACATGACTATGTTATTCGTGGAGGTGACAGAACAGGAAAGACTGAGGACCTGAGAGGGATCACAGTAAAAATTTGCAATTTCCACACCATTCAAGCAGGTAATCTGTAATGCAATCAAATTGTGCAGTTGGGATTCAAAGAGGCTAATCAGAAAAGACACCAAAATTAGAAAGCCACAGAGGCAAGGACTCATGATGACTGAGTAGTGCAAGGGGTGACAGATGGCCACAAAGAGGTCATAGGCCATCACAGTCTGAAGCATGTCATCCATACAGACAAAAATGGCAAAAAGGGACATCTGCATCAGGCAGCCCATGTAGGAGATGGCTCTGCTGTGAGTTTGGATGTTCACCAGCATCTTTGGGACCGTGGTGGAGATGAAACCAATGTCAGCCAAAGACAGGTTGGAGAGGAAGAAGTACATGGGGGTGTGGAGGTGGGGGTCAGAGCTGACAACCAGGATGATGAGCAGGTTCCCAAGCACTGTGACCAGGTACATGGAGGGGAATAGTCCAAAGAGGACAGACTGCAGGTCTGGATCATTTGAGAGTCCCATGAGCTGGAATTCTGAGACACATGTTAGATTGTGTTGCTCTTTATTGGTCAGATACCTTTGAAATGGAAAGAAAGTAGGAGAAAAAGGAAATAAAGTATCAGGCTCCATTACTGTGTATATTTTTAATTCAAACATTTATGATTGAATTTTTCAGACTTGATTCATCAATATCTAACATTTGTGAGAAACCTAATCTTCTTGCAACATTTATTATTGATTTCTGTATTGTTCAATTCCTTCTGTATACATGTACTTATTTTCTAAGTACCAAGAGATACCCAGGGCCTCTTCAATGCTAGGCAATTGCTCTAACCTGAAGTGTATGCCCAGCACTTTGTTTTATTGTAAAACAGGGTATCACTAAGATACTCAGGCTGATCTCCAAGTTTCTATCCTCCTGCCTCAGCGGAGATGGGAAATCACAAGATTGTTCCAGTGCACCCTGCCAACCCACCTACTTCAGAGACATTCAAGTGAACAATATTAGAAGACCAGGACACAAGACATAACAAGACTACAAGCACAGCAACATGCAGCCTCTTCTCTAGAAAGAAAAAGCATAAGAAATATTTTTTCTGTTTTTCAAGAAGAAAAAAATATTTTAATTAAAGGGAATTAAAAAGCACATATCTTATTATATTCTAAGATAGTGGTGCAATTTCCTTTGATGCAGAATATAGTAGAATATGCATATATTACAACAAAACCAGGGAGCTGCATAATCTAACAACTAAATTAAGTTGTTTCTTCACAACCAGGACAGATTCTTGTGTGTTAATTTTCTCCAAGGGTCCTAACCTGCATGATTTCCCACCTTCATGGGTGGAAGTATTCAGTCATGCATTGTTTATCTTTTAAAAGTCATCCAATATATTACTTCTATTCTTGGCTTAGAAAGAGTCAAATTTAAATAAATATGATTTATTTAACTGCACATTATCACTTACATCATGGACTAGATACCTGGTATAGGTGTACACCACACTTGTCAATGATAATGGTGATATGTTAGAAGTACTTTGGAAAAGTAATACTGAATAAGAAGAGCGATGCTGGAGGCATCACAATTCAAGACCTCAAATTAAACTACAGATCTCTAGTAACAAAAACAGCATGTTATTAGCATCAAAACAGGCACAAAGACCATTGGAATAGAATAGAATACCCAGAAACAAACTGGCAAAGTTACAATCATCTGATGCTCAATATGTCCTTTAAAAGTTGCCAAAAACATACATTGAAGAAAAGATAAGCTTTTAACACATGATACTGGGAAATCTGGATATCCATATGTAGGATAATGAAGATAGAGCTCTATCTCTCATGCACAAAAGTTAACTCAAAGAAGAGCAAAGACCTAGGAATTAGACCAGAAATACCAAGAGTGCTGCTAGAAGAAAGCATGGGGTAAACACTCCAACACATTGATGCAGGCACCAGTTTCCTTAAGAAAATGCCTACAGTTCAAGAAACAAAACCAACAATCAATAAGTAGGATGATTGCACATTTAAAAAAAAATCTTCCCAGCCAAGTAAATAATTAAAAGAGTAAAGGGAGAACCTACAGAATTGTACAAAATGTTTGCCAGTCACTGCTCTGACTGGAGATTGAAATCCAGAATATATAAAGAACTCAAAAAAATCAATACCAAAAAATAAAAATTCAACTAATAAATAGGCCAATGAAAGAAAAAACATTACTCAAAAGAAGAAATACAAATTGCCAACAAATATATGAAAAAAATATTCAACATCTCTAGCGATCATAGATCATAGAAATGTAAGTCAAAACTACATTGAGATTTCATCTCACTCAAGTTGGAACAGCTATCATCAAGAATCCAAATAACAACAACAAAAAGAATACAAATAACAACAACTTCTGGTGAGGATGTGGGGGAAAGGTGCATTCATACATTTCTGGTGGGACTGCAACTTAGTAGAATCATTCTGGAAAGCAGTGTGGAAGTTACTCAAAAACTAGGAATGGAACTACCATATGACCCCACTATCCCACGCCTATTTATGTAAAAGAACTAAAATCATCACACTATAGTGACACAGGCACAATAATGTTTATAGCAGTGCAACTCACAATAGCCAAGTTATGGAACGAGCCCTAGTTCCACAGATGAATGGATAAAGAAAGTGTGGTATATGTACATGGTGGAGTTTTACTCAGTCCTGAAGAACAAAGGAACCACAGGATTTGCTGGTCAGTGAATGCAACTAGGGAACATCATTCTAAACAAAATAAACCAGGCACAAAAAGTCAAAGGCTGAATGTGTTCTCTCAATGCAGAAGCTAGACCAAAAAAAAGTAAAAAAAAAAATAGAACCCCAGGAAAATGAAAGGGAGATCAGCAGAGTAGAGGAAGAGTATTGAGGGAAGGGAGGAGGGATGGGAAAGAGAGGTACTGCAGAAACTGACCAAATTATGCTAGGTACATATATGAATGTACCACAGTGAATTCCAATTTATGTATATCTAAGAAGGGACAATTAAAAAATAAATAAATAGAAGAAGGAAAAATAGAGGAAGGGGTTCAAGGAAGGGGGGCAGAAGGGAAGGGATACTACTTGAGACTGAAATGGAGAAAAATATAAGTATTCATGAATATGTCAAATGAACCCACAATTACCTAAAACTATAATGCACTGGGCTTGGGGATATAACTCAGTTGGTAGAGTGCCTGCCTTGCATGCAAAAGGTCCTGGGTCCAATCCCCAGCAACACACACACACACACACACACACACACACACACACATACTATATATATTTTTATATATTTTTTTTCATTTATCTATATTCATACATATTTTCATATATACATGTTCATATATATATTCATATATGTATGTTCATATATACACATTCACATATATATTCATATGTGTATAATAGTTTTAATTTTTTTTTAATTTTAGATAGTTTTGTTGTTATTAACCCAATAAATATCTGGTGAATAAAATAACTCTGCATTGTTGATTGATACGATAATATTTAGTGACCTCTACTGTGCTTCACTGTTTTTCTGATCATAAGCCCTCTCATTTAAATTGAGAACTTTAGCACCAAAGTTGTTCCCCAAAGCCCAGGTTTCAATCCCAACCATTTTTTAACAACAAAGATCTTCACATCTAACTCCTTGACACATGGATCAAAATTTTTTCTTTCACCTACATGAAGGAAACTCATGTTCATTATTTTGTCAGGTTTCATGATGTTTTAGTTGGGATAAAAGGCAAAAGTACAGAAACTGTTATAAATACACATTGGCCAATATGTCATATGGAAAATAGGAATAGCAATTATCTAGCTCATAGAGTTGGTGTAATAATTTTTTTAATTATTAAATTTCTTAATTCATGTTTCTCCATCTCATGTATTGGTACATTTACCTGTGTGAATTTTAAAATACTTAAATATCCTGGCATCAAACCAAAACCAATTTCATCAGAATCTCTCCCTGTGAAGTTCTTGGTGGGCATTTCTTAAATCATCATTGAGAACTGCTCTATTAGAACATATCCTGGCTTATAGAAATTGTGCAATGACATCGCCTGTTGTTTCTGTGAATAAAACTATCAATTTGAAAATGTAAATACTTAGTCATATTATTTATACTACTAAAAGTTCATCAAGATTTGAACTATCACCTGTGAAATTTGCCCTGTTGATGTCTCTGCATGCTTCCACTCTCCCGCCAGCTCTCACCCAAAGGCAGCTACGGTCGTGAATGGAGCGGTGGATGGTTTTATGCATGTTTCCATGTCAGAATAGATTTGTTAAAAATCTATAAATGGTTTTCTTAACATACCTCAAAAGTACCTAAAGTTCATGATCATAGTGCAGAACACAATACCTCTTACCCCTGGAAGTGTACTACTTGACATCAGGTTGTATCTTTAAGTCTCTCTGTGAAGTACATATTTAAATTTCTAATGTTTTACCTGATGCACAGCATGACCTGAAGGAAGGTCACAGTAGGTTTATTAGTATGAAATCCAAAAATTATTGTACCTGTCTACATTGTACACAGTGAGATTTGCAATAGAATATATGGGTGGGGGATAATTCTTTGGCTTCCACAACTGATGCCTGTTCAATTATATTACTGTAACTCAGGTACATGTATCACCCCAACAAAAAATCAGTCATTGTTGCAGCAGTCTGGCTGGGCACAATCAGGAGCCACTTGTCAAAAGAAACTAACTTTATTTTTAGAACCACACACGCCAAACAAAACAGCCTCTCAGGAAAAACCCTCAGAGCCTCAACTGCCACCACCGGCTTCCCACAAGCCTCTCTCTCCAACCCAAGCTTCTCTCCACCTCCCCCAATCCTCCTGCTCTTGAGGCTGATTGGCTGGGTCACGTGGGCGGAGCCAAAAAAGTCCCCCAATGAGCAGCTCCGTGGTCTGAAAGGGCAGGGAAACAGCCCAATGAGCATCACCGCAGAGGAGCCAATCAGCTAGATGTTGCTGGGGCTGCTGTGAGCCAATCATCAACTGGCAGCTGGAAGTTTGCTGGGGCCCCTTCAGCTGTGGCTCTCAACATGCATCTACTCAGTGTTAATGTAGAATATCAAAAATATCCCTGAGGTGCATCTAGTAATAATCCTTCCCAGATAACTAATGAAGAAATTTGACATTGGACTGGGATTATTATTTCCATTTGATTCCAATAAAACAATGTGGCACTGATGCCTCTACAAAGATCATGCAGATGAATTCCAACAATCTACATGGAAAACAAAACTATGCAGTCAGCATCAGGAAGCTCTGCATAATCCTTCATAGTGTTACAGTTACCAGGTTCCTCCTGTCCACCTTCTGCATCACTTTCATAAGCATTTTGAGGTACTTAGGAAATTGTTTTAAGGGATGCATTTCCTGCTATCATGGATGAGAGTTTATGGGAAGAAAAAACAATATGAGAGGACATCAAAACATTGAGTGAGGTTTCCAGGACCCTTCTCACAGTCCTCATAGCTGAAATTTACACGTTGGTGTCCTCCCATCTGGCAACCCAAACTTGTGTTTGTCCTGATGAGAAGACAAGGTTCTCATGGGCCTTTCTCCATCCAGGTCTATCTTAGCACTTCCTGGTTTATGCTGCATCTCCGCTGCGTCATGGCCAATTAGTGCACATCTAATGTCTCCCCAATGCCTGGTGCTCAGTGAGCACCAGCTCCATCCCCAGGATTGATATTAAGGGAGTCTTAGATAGGAGTAGACAGCCATGGGAGGAGGAGACACTGGTATGGAGCCCACTGGATCTGAAGCATCACTGAGGGGCTGGAGGCACTGGCTGATTATTGATTATATGACCATGGAGACTCAATGCACAGAGCTCATAATTAGTGAAATTTCTAAGGTTTTAAATCCCTAAGGAGTTCATGATATTAATGGAAGAAGCAGAGAAGGACAAAACAAATGTCCACAAACGTATTTCAGCTTGTCTTCTATTGAAGAGGAAGCTCATGTGTATAATTAATATCTTTTATTTTTTTCTAAAGATTTATTTGCTTTTTATTTACCTATTTCATTATCATGAATATTAAATTTCAAACAGTTTACATTTTTTACCATTGTCAAGTGCAGAGCTCAGTATTATTAATTACTTTCACCCCATCCTCCAACTTTCTCCATCATCCATCTCCTGAAATTTAGCATCTTCCCAAAATGAAACATTTTACATTTTTTTAAAAACTCCCATTCCTCTTTCCCCAACACTGGCTACCACCATTCTATCATGAACCTAATGAGAAATGTGATAACCCAGCCTAATTCCATCTTAAGATTGGGAGTCATCTCATCACAAAGTCATGAAAGTTAATTTCTGTTTTACTATAAATTACTACGATTTTTAAATTTGTTTTGAACTCCTGCCTGCACTCTGAATTCACGTATGCTTGGTTTTTCCTGACCAGACAACAACCCTCTCTAAAACCTCAGTAGCACCTCATAAATTCTGATGTTGGGATCTAAATTTATTCCCTACCTTAAAATGTTAAGCCATGTAGATCATTAACCTACTATCAGCCTTTGTATTATGCTTGTCAAAATCCTGTTATCTGTAAGTTCTCAAGACAACCCCCTTGGCAACTTTTTGTTCTATAAAACCTTGTTCCTGGAAAGCTGGGGTGCTAGTCTCTAGCCCATGTTAGGGGAGAGAGTTGCTGATTAGCTCTCTTTGTGTATACAAATACAAGCTTGCTTTAATTTGATTTAAAATTGGAGTTGGTAATCTTTTCTTAACATCAGGGTTCAACAAATTAAAGACATTAAACTAGAAAAATAATGTTACTGAAGAGGCAGGACTAGAAAAACTTCATGTTTAACTTTGTTGCATTTTCAAACATACCTTAAAGTTCAATGCCACCAATACTGCGAGTTGACTGAACCTGTTGGGGAGCATGTAACTTCTTTCTTTCTCAGGCTATAGATGAAGGGATTCAGCATTGGGGTGACCAGGTGCTATGACCAAAGCTCCCAAATACTTTTTAGAGAAATGTGATAGAGCTGAATCAAAGGACAGGCCAATGCTAGTTCCACCAAATCAACAACTGACAGAAGAGTCTTCTTACTTCCCACCTGAGGTCATGGCTCTGTGATAGGGTAATGAATCCATTGTAAGAGAAAGGATCTGCAATGGAAAATGAAACCAATTACTGATGTGAGGAATACTTGACATTGTTATTAGAGATGTTTTCAAGACAAGATTAAAGAGTCAAGAAGGGTCACAGAAGTAATTGCTGATTTCCACAACTTTGCAGTAGGTAAAGTGTAAAGATATCAAATCAGGCCTCTGGGATTCCAAGTGGATAAACATAAGAGACACAGAAACTAACAAAGACAAGAGCTCATAATGACCTGGTACTGCAGGAGGTGATAGATGGCCACAAACTGGTCATAGGCTTCACAGTCAGAAGCAGATCATCCATTTATCCCAAAATGATATGATTCATAATCAGAAAACCATATATATATATATTTACTCAGTCTCATTAATATAGTCACCTGTGCATGTTTTAAAATATCTAGATTTCCTGGCTTGAAACCAAGATATATTTAATCAGAATCTTCATTTAAAGGTTTCAGTGGTACTTTTTCATGTCAGGGTTGAGAACCAATGCTCTTGAATGTTTCCTTGCACTTACAAGGTGCTCCATGAATAGTAATTGCTACTGTCAATAATAATTTTAGTATACCACATTTACTAAAATATAACATTTATCTTATTGTGTCTAAAACAATATTTCTCTACTGAAACTATTCATAGAAACATCTACAAGAACTATTAGTGCAGCTGGGCATAGTGCTACATACCCCTGACCCCAGCAACTTGGGAGGCAGAGACAGGAGGATTGTGAGTTGGGCACCAGCCTCAGTAAATTAGCAAGACCCTGTCTCAAAATAAAAAATAAAAGGGGGGAGTGACTGGGGATATGGCTTAGTGATTAAGCACCCCTGGGGTCAATCATTAGTGAAAAAAAAACTAATACTACATATTTGAAATACATGAAATTAAAGTTGGAATTTCATAATAAGAATATATTGTTATATGCTCATTTCCTTCCAACAGGTTTTCATCATTCTTGGGTTGTCATATCCCTTCTTTATGCAAGTGAGTGCTCGCTCAAATATTCTTTGTCTTTTAAGAAAGATATTTTTGTCTTCTAAGAAAGACATTTTGATTTGTGGGGCAGAGGGATGTTGAGCAAAGGATACAAAATTCCAATTAGATTTGAGGAATGAGTTCAAGAGATAAACTGTAGAGGATGGTAACTATAGCTAATGATGGTATCATGTATCTTGAAAAACACTGAGTACACATTAGACTTTGCATAAGAGAGTTTCAATAACTTTTCCAAGGACACAAACATGATTTATATGTGCACCCAAATTCTACTGCAGAAATCTGACTAAAAAAGGCAATTTTAAATCTCAGTTCTATGCTATGCTTTGGTAGAAATTATATTAAAGGATACTAGTAATAATGATAATAATAATAATAATAATAATAATAATAATAATAATAATAATTTGTTGGGTCTCTTAAAGTTAACAGAAGCAGTTTTAAATAAAGCAAAAACTATATTTTTAAAAAGGAAAAATAAATATTGACAGTTAACTGTCACATCACTATGAAGTATCTATTCATAGAAAAAATGTTGCTTATATTACATATCTAATAAATCTTTATTTTAGAGATTTTACAATGAACAGTTTGGAGACAATCAAGAAAAAATGGTGGCATATCTTTATTATAGAATAATAATATCAAATAAAAATTAGTTTATATCAATAAATTTAAGTCTGAGAATTAAAACAAGTGAATCAATGATACAAAAAAAGAAAAAATGTGCTATGTTTAAAGAATTGTGGATGATTGTATACATTTAAAAGTGAAATGGACTACCACTTGGCTGAGGGAAATAGTCATTTTCAGGATTCAATAGAAGTGAAGGATGTTCATCCAAGATGATGCTGTAAGGGGTGCCCGGTGGCTATTTTTTGGACATGTTTTGCTTCCTTTCCCAGCAGATACATCAGCTGCATGGAAGCAGATAACCGCACAATACTAACACAGTCTTCCTCCTGGGCATTTCAGAGGATCCAGACCTGCAGCCCCTCCTCTTTGGCCTGTTCCTGTCCATGTGCCTGGTCACAGTGCTTGGGAACCTACTCATCATCCTGGCTGTCAGGTCTGACTCCCACCTCCACACCCCAATGTACTTCTTCCTCTCCAACCTGTCCTTGGCTGACATCTGTTTCACATCTACCATAATCCCACAGATGCCAGTGAACATTCACACACAAAGCAAAGAGATTTCCTACTTAGAATTCCTCACTCAAGTATATTTTTTTATGATTTTTGTTGGAATGGATAATATGCTACTGACCGTCATGGCCTATGACTGCTTTGTGGCCATCTGCCACCCACTGAAATACACAGTCATCATGAACCCTTGGCTCTGTGTCCTCCTGGTTCTGATGTCTTGGAACATCATGTTCTGGTTCTCCCTGTTTCATATTCTACTGTTGAAGCAATTGACCTTCTCCATGGGCACTGAAATCCCTCCTTTCTTCTGTGAAGTGCCTCAGCCTTTCAAGGTGGCCAACTCTGATGCCCTCATTGGTATCATCATTATGTATGTTTCAACTGCCCTGATGGTTGTATTTCCTGTTGCTGGGATCCTCTATTCCTACTCTCATATTGTCTCCTCCTTATTGAGGATGTCCTCCTCTGTGAGCAAGTCTAAAGCCTTCTCCTCCTGTGGATCTCACCTCTGTGTGGTCTCCTTGTTTTATGAAGCAGGGCTTGTGGAATACCTCAATTCTTCTGGGACCCATTCTTCCCAAAGAACCACGATCGCCTCAGTGATGTACACTGTGGTTACCCCCATGCTGAACCCCCTCATCTACAGCCTGAGGAACAAGGATGTGAAGGGGGCCCTGGGGAGACTCCTCAGCAGAGCAGCCTGTTGTCCTTAATGGATCACTGACCTCAGAACTCAGGAGATATTTTAGGCCCTGAGGCAAACGCACTGAATTTCAATTTCTAGCTCTTTTCCTCCTCTAAATAATGTGCTTAATTTCTTATACTCCCCAAACAATTATAAGCTCATGAAAAAAAATACTCAACACTATTATTGAGGAAGATGTAAATCAAAGCCGAAATGAGATGCAACTTCACACCCAATTAAAAAAAAAAGACAATAAAAATTGTTGGCAAGGACACAGAGAATTGGAACTTTCAGACCAATCCAGTGGGAAAGTAAAATGGTGTCGCCATTTTGGGAACAGAATTTTCAGTTCCTCAAATAGTTCATCACATGGTTATCATATGACTCAGTAATTTAAATCCTTGATATATACCCAGGAAAACTGAAAACATTCACACATAAATATCCACACAAATGTTTATTGTATCATTTTTCATAACTTCCCAGATCTAGGAAAGCCAAAATATCCATCAACTGATGAGTGAATAACTTAAGGTGATATATCCATACATCCATGAATGTGATTCAGCCATGAAAACAAATGTCATATTTATATATGCCAAAATATAGATGAGTCTTAAAAACATTATGTTAAATGATAGAAGGCAGACAAATAAAGACTACGTATTACATGATTCCATTTTTTGAGATTATGAAAATATTCTGGAAATAGGTAGTGGTGATGGCTGCACAACCATGTTAATATGTTCAAAAGTACTTCATTTTATACTTTACAAGAGAGAATTTGGGTTGTGTGAATTCTAGTTCAAAAATAATTCAAAAATTAAAGTAATATGGTTGTTAAAAGAAAAGTTTGTTTCATAGAATCATAGTCACTACTCTTCTGCTTCTGAATTCATAGTCAATGAAATAAATTTGTTCCTGCCTAAAGAAAAAAATAACCAAATGTCTGTTTTTATGTTTGTAAATTTGCCAGGTGTGATGGCACATGCCTATAATCCCAGCGACTCAGGAGGCTGAGGCAGGAGGATCATGAGTTCAAAGCCAGCCTCACCAAAAGCGAGGTGCTAAGCAACTCAATGAGACCATCTCAAAATAAAATACAAAATAGGGCTGAGGATGTGGTTCAGTGGTCGAATGCCCCTGAGTTCAAGCCCTGGAACCCCCCAAAAATATAAATTTGTAAATTCATTTAATGAATCGGGTAAATAGGGATTGTATTACAATGATGCTATTCTCATTTTTGCAATTCAGATTTATGTCTCTAACGAGAACTTCCTGTTTTTATTTCTGTGCTCCTTTCTTGTGATTTAGGATTTTATGTGTTGATAATTTAAGAGTCTTTTTTTTTAATATAGATAAGAATTCAACTCCGGTGTTTTGTCAAAGTGATATACGTTGGTATAGTGTAAAATACTGATCTTCACATAGTTGTTGGTAACTTTCAACTCCTTCGAATATTCCAAAGTTTTCAACAAACATAGAGTCAAGGGGTTGCTAAGGTTGCAGTCATCTCATGGCTATAAATCCCACACTTTTTCTATTATCTGCATTCCCTATCCTAATCAAACCAACTTTTTGGTCATGGGGAGGATTTAAGTCCTTCCTGATGGCAAGAGGCCTCCCTCAATTCCTCAACATGAGGGGCCCTGGGGACAGCTCACAAAACAGCAGGTGGCTTCTGTTGATGTAAGCAAATAGGTGACAGAGCAGCAAAGGGCCAGGCCTACCCAACTATCAAGACATTGGTCTCAAAGCTGCAGGATGTCCCCACAACCTCCCAATAAGCTGAAGTTGTTTTGTTCCCAAATATAGCAAGTGCACCAGGGGCTTCTGATTTCAGCTCAAAAAGAAAATATTTCTCTCACTCCAGAATATATTGCAAAGCTTTGTGTAAGTCTGTGTTGTCACCTAGTGAAGTCATTAACTAAGTGTACTTTTGTCCAGTCATTTTTGAAGTTGATAACACCAGTTGTTCAAAAATTATGATCCTTGGAAAATATCCACACCCCATCCATGAGAGCCTTGTGGTTCAGAGAGACAAATTTAGACATTGATTCATAATTAATTGGTATAATAAACCTGAATGTGTGTGTGGATAAATGTAGAAGTAAATTTGGCAAGACCATGTAACCAAACAACAAGCATATAAAGCAGAACTAGATAGAGAGATGCTTGGTAATGTGAACTTTTAATACATGTGGGTGGTAGCAAATTTTTAATATTACACTGCAGTCATTTCATAGTGAGTTGATAGGATCAGACATTAGGATCCCTACCATAGTGTTGTGTAAAGGAAATGCTGAATAAAACCTAAAAGACCTATGTTTGTGCAGTTAACGAATCCTTTCCTCTCTGCTTTTTCTAATTTTCCAACACATAATGAATGTCCTTAATGAAAACAAAAAGACCCTAACATTTGACCTTTTCTAGATGTGCATGATAAATTTCTATCCTCACTTTTTTACCCTTTATTATTTATAGAATTATTCAAATCCCACCATTGTTCTATGATTCTTTATCTTGCAAATACTATTTAAGATATCTAGGTCTTTTATATAGTCCTTATAAAACATAAACTTTACATTTAATTTCTAAGAAATGTTTAGAGATCTCTTTAAAAAGTTATTCCCTCCAGTGAAGGAAGAGGCTACTGGATGTGTGAATGTCAAATTGTCTTTGCTTTGCCTTATGGGACAGTGAATAATTTCTCCAATGCACATGAAAGTTACAACCTGTGCAAAAGGCAAGTAGTACTCTTTTCTTTCCAAAGCCTTGAAGTCTAGCAGAGCAATGGCAGAGATAAGGTGCATTTCTATGTTGCAAATTGCTAAATGTACAATTCACCATCTGCATCATTCAAGTTTCTCATGATAAAAAGAATCAATGGGATAATCATTTGAGTAACTGGATAGATGGAGAGATTAAGAGAAAGGTGATAGAAGATAGATATACAAACTGTATGTGGGATAATCTTTGCACTGACTATGGTAGATTTTGACTGTATAAGTAAATTATGTTTATTATCTGTCTTGATCTGGTCAAGAGATCATTGTATAAACATGTGATGGTCTCTCAGCCCTTAGGATGAAGTGCTACTGAAATTCAAATAAATTTAAATGCATTAACACTAAGTAGATGATAATGATGATTATCATTATCTATTTAATAGATTCCTAAAAGGTATGTATTATCTGTTTCATCCTAGAGTTGCTTCAGCAAAGTACCATTAAAATGAAGATTTTGAGGCCAGGATAGCACAAACATGTGTCCCAGTCCACTCATCTAGTACTTTTCAATTGTGCTAAACACAGTGGTAAACACCTGTCATCCCAGCAACTCAGGAAACTGAGGCAGGGGGATCACAAGTTCAAAGTCAGCCTCAGCAACTTAGCAAGATCCTGTTTCAAATAAAACAAAAAGAGAACTTAAAAGGGCTAAGGGTGTAGCTCAGTAGTAGAGAGCCCCTAGATTCATTCCCAGTACCACAAAAATAATTATTTTTCAGGTGAATTTTCTACCTCCCCCAATTGATAAGATTATTGTGTCAGATAAGAGTTCCTGTATACTGTGAATCACAAGAAGGGGAGACACAGCAATGAATGAATGTTCAAGAAATGATTTAGGGTGTTCCTCTATTCAGGAGCAAGTTCAAGTGTATTCACTCCATTCAATATTTCCTTTAAAAAAGAAATCCATCTTTTTTTTTAAATCTCCATGTTAATTGTGGTAATAAACAATAATTTTTTTTAAAAAAAATGTGCCATTTGAACTGGAGAATATCATATTAAATGAAATAAACCACTTTAACCATTTCTAAGCATGCAGATTGGCGGCATTAGTTACACTGGCATTTTTGTACAACCACCACTATCTCCATATCCAGAAGATTTTCCCCTCCCCAAATAAAACTTTGCACTCATTTGAAAAACTGACATCCTCCTCACCAACCACAACCATGATTTTACCTTGAAACATCATAAGGACTCAGAGCCATTAAACTTCAAGTGTTAACAAGAGGGCACCATTTATAAGCTATGTGTTCAGTTTTGCTACTTTTTCCAATTCACATTCCAGAGGATGCCACAGGTACTGAGCTTAGACCATCCTTCTCTGAGTCTCTTCTAGGCACTAGCAATGTCCCTGTTTCTACGGCTGTGGATGAAGAAAGTTAGCATAGGGGTGGTCACAGTGGCTACCAACGAGAACCCCTCACTGGGAGAATGGAGCACAGCTGATCCAAGGCACTGTCCAAGGCCTGTTTGATAAAATAAGCAAACAACTGACAGTTGAGAGCAAAAGGTAGAAAACACTTCAGACTTCACACCTGATGAATTTCCAAATGATGGTAATGTTTTTTTAGTAAGAGGAAAGGACTCCCAGGATAAGGAAAAAGCAAACATGGCACCAATGAGCCCCAGCACTATGCTATTGTTAGTAGTATGAGAACAGGCACGAAGAACACAGTGAGGAGGGTGACAGAAGAAATCACCAATTTCCACCTCTAGGAAGCAGACAAGTTGCAAGGCCAGCAAATGGTTTAGCTGAATCCTAGAGTCTAACAAAGATGATGCCCAACTAAGAGACCACAGAGGCAGGGTCCATGATACTGGTTATTACAGTGGCCTCTTTCGACTCTTATGGGCAGCTTCCCACATCATGACCACGAAAGGTCCTAAGAGGACACACTGCAGTTCCTGGGTCATCTGAGAGTTCCATGAGGTGGAATTCTACACGCATGTTAGTTTTCTGCTTCTGTGTTTATAGGACACCTTTGAATAGAAAAGAAGGTAGGAAAAGGAAATGGCAAGCAAGCACTCAGGACTGTATACGTGTTTACTCTAAGCATTCATAGTTGAGTATCCAGACCTGAGGCCCACACACATTCAACAACATCTCACAGTTGTGACAAACTCCATCTTCTTGGAAATCTTCCATTATTGATTTCTATATTTCTGTACATTTTTTTAGAAACTAAGTATTGAATCCAGGATCTTCTACATACTAGGCAAGCACTCTAACACTGAAGTACATACACAGCCCTTTTAATATTAAGTACATCCACAGTGTCTCAATAAGTTGCAAAGTCTAGGCTTGAATTTGTGATCCTCCTGCTTTAAACTCCTTACTCATTAGGATTCCTGACATGTGCCATTCTTTCCAACCTACTTTAGGGACTCTAAACAAAAGAGCATTGGAAGAACAAGAACACTAGATATAACAGGATCATGATCACAGTAATGTGCAGCCTACCCCAGGGGTGTGGGAAATGAAATCACAGCATAAGAAATAGCTTTCTAAGTTTTAGAAATAGAATCCATTTTAATTAAAGAAAAGCAATAAGAAATTTAGAGTGCTGTATTATTTTCTAAGATAATGGTCTGGATTCTTTCAATGAAGGCTATATATTAACATTGTATAAGAGCCAGCACTGCATAATCTGATGATGACATTACAGATGAATATTCATTATCAGAACACATTGTTCAGTGCCAGTGTTCTTCCAGGAGTTCCAAAACTCTGAGGTTATTGATCTGCCTGTTAGGATAGAAGTAGTCAGCCAAATGCTGTTTGTCTTTTAATAATCATTAAATCCTGCACATCCACAAGAATGGGGTCCTAATTAGAACAAAATACATTCCCTGCTTGTATAGTTATATCAAAGTGGATTCAACTGTCACATGTAACTAAAAAGAAACAACAATATAAAGGAATGAATAAATAAATAAAATCATTCAAAATTCTGTTTTCTTCCTTGCCTTAGTTAGAATTCAAATGTTGAGAAATGTGGTTTAGTTTATAGCACATAATGAACGGCATCACCGACCAGATATGTATTAGTGTAAACTGGGCCTGTCCATGATTAAATAATAATGAAGGGCTTAAAACCAATTTTTGAGTCTTTTTTTTTAAATCCAGTTTCTGTGGTAAAACCCCTACAAATACCTGGTGAGGAAAAGAGCTCTTTGCATTTTTTTGCTGTGGTAATCTACAGTGCTCTGCCAGAGGGCTCCAATGTTTCTTTGTAACAGTTGAGAAATTTAGCACCATGGATGCCCTCAGAAACCAGGTTTAATCCCAACATTTTTATGCTATTGCATAGATTTTCACATCAATTTCTAAACTGATGAATGGATTGTAATTCTCTGATTTCAGTTATGTGGAGGAAACTCAGGTAGTTACTCTGTCAGATTTCACAATGCTACAGTTGGGATAATATGAAAGACAACAGTACAGAAACTATTGCAAATACAGGAAAATGGTGATAATAATTATCTAACTTACAAGGCTGTGATAAGAATTTTTTAACTTTTAAATTTCTTCTTTTAAAATTAAAATGTGGATGCCTATTTATTCTGATATATTTATATATTTGAAATGTAAATTTAAAAATATTTAGATTCCTGGCATCAAACCAAAACCAATTTAATCAGATTATCTGCCTATGAAATTCTTGGTGGTGGCTTGTGTTTTGGTTTTTTGTTTTATATATATATATATATATATATATATATATATATATATATATATATATATATATAT
>NW_026006697.1:26711-38789 GCF_001458135.2 Marmota marmota marmota
TATATATATATATATATATATATATATATATATATATATATATATATATATATATATCAGGGTTTGAACCCACGGTGTTAAACCAGTGAACCACATCACTTGCCCTGTCTCAAAATAAAAAATGAAAAAGGGCTAGTGAGGTGGTTCACTGGTTTAACACCGTGGGTTCAAACCCTGATATAGTTACTAAGGACCATGCTAAGCTGCTCAGGCTGGCTTTGAACTTGAGATTCTCCTACCTTGGACTAAGGAGCCACTGGAATTACAGGTGTGCACCTCCACACCAAGCTGGGTGGTCTTTTCTTATATCAGGGTTGGGAATCTTGGCATTAGAATATATCCTGCCATTCAGAAATCATAAAATAACATTACCTGTTACTCCTATGAATAAAACTAACAATTTGAAAATTTAAAATTTATTAACATCATTTACTAATATTTCCTTCATAACTACAACTGAATCTAGGTTGAAATATTCACATTGAACTTTGACTTCTTGATAACTCTGCATAATTCCATTCTCCTGCAGAGCTCTCACCGAAACCAACTAGTGGCATGAATTTTGCGGGTAGATTTTGCTCTCTACATTGGCATAACAGTATTGACTTACACATGCATAAACACTTTTCTCAAGAAATTACAAAAAAGAACCTAAACATCATCTAAATCATCAAGAACACAAAACTTACTACCTTGAAATGTAGTACTTGACAGCAACAAGTGTTTTTCAGCATATCTGTGAAAGACAAACATTCATTTCTAATGTTTTAACAGATGCATAGAAGTACCTAGAGAGATGTCATTAAACTTGTAAGTTCATTATTATGGCAATATATTCAAATTTCTTATGCCTCTCTCCATTTTGCACAACTGAGAATTACTATATAATATATGGGTGTAGGTTTGTTGATTGACTTCCACAATTCAAGAATTTTCACTATTGCTATTAAACTCCTATATTTATTGTTGCAAAAGCAATAAATTGTGGTTTTAAAAAGTTATAATTTTCACCATTCTGAAGTATGTAGATCAGCAGTCTTAATCACATGGATGTGGCTATGACACAATCACTTTCACTTAACTTTAAAATTTTCCATTTTTCTAAGCTGATACTTTGTTCCAAATGTGAGAAATTTCCAAACATACATTCCCAACACTAGCCAGAGCCATTCCACTAAAATGTGAGACACTAAAGCCATTAATATTCCTAAAGAGGCAGATTAACAGAACTTGATATTTCATTTTAATGTCTTTTCCTATGTACATTGCAACTGGACCCCACAGGGGCTGAGATTAGACCGTCATGCTGTGCAGCCTCCTCAGGGCACCTTTAATGCCCCTGTTCCTCAGGCTGTAGATGAAGGGGTTCAGCATGGGGGTGACCACAGTGTACACCACGGAGGCCACTGAACCCTTCCTGGGAGAATGTGATGCAGCTGACTCAAAGTACACTCCAAAGCCTGTCCCTAAAAATAAGCCAACAACTGCCAGGTGAGAGCCACAGGTGGAGAAGGCTTTGTACCTCCCCCCTGAGGATGGGATCCTCAGAATGGAGGAAACAATTTTATAGTAAGAGAAAAAGATCCCTGAGATGGGGAAAAGGCCATAAAATGCTCCCAGAATATACTGGACAATGTTATTAGAG
The DNA here is from genome assembly GCF_001458135.2 of Marmota marmota marmota. Taxonomy (NCBI): domain Eukaryota; kingdom Metazoa; phylum Chordata; class Mammalia; order Rodentia; family Sciuridae; genus Marmota; species Marmota marmota. Next base: position 28,357 of record NW_026006697.1, read on the forward strand.
AAGTTGTCAGAACAGGAGAGATTCAGAAGTTGAGAAGGGTCACAGAAGAAATTGGAAATTTCCACACTCTTGAAGTTAGTAATTTTTAAGATCATCAAAATAACTAGCTGGGAGTCCAAACGGCTGAACAAAAATGACACCAAAATTAAGAAGCCACAGAGACGAGGGTTCATCATGACCAAATAGTGCAGGGGGTGACAGATGGCTACAAACCGGTCATAGGCCATCACAGTCAGAATCATGTAATCCATACAGACAAAAATGGTAAAAGTAGACATCTGTGTCAGGCAGCCCACATAGGAGATGGCTCTGCTGTGAGTCTGAATGTTCATGAGCATCTTTGGGACCGTGGTGGAGATTGAACAGATATCAGACCAGGATAGGTTGGAGAGGAAGAAGTACATGGGGGAGTGCAGGTGGGAGTCAGAGCTGACGGCCAGGATGATGAGTAGGTTCCCAAGCACTGTGACCAAGTACATGCACAGGAACAGCCCAAAGAGGACTGGCTGCAGGTCTGGATCTTCTGAGAGTCCCATGAGATAGAACCCTGAAACGTGTGTTAAGTTTTGTGCTTCTGTGCTGCTTGGACACCTTTTGAAAAAGCAAAGAGTATAAGAAAAAAAGAAACCCATCAGCAGGTGCTCCTCACTCTGTGTGCATTCAAATTCAGGTATTCACTAGGAAGCTGCTCACAATGGAGATCCACATGCTCTCAATAGTTCTCAGGAGTGCAATACCCAGTCCTGCTCAATCTTTCACTGTTGCTCTCTCCATCATTCACCCCACTTTCCACATCCTCTTTGGAGACATTGAACTGAGAAAACTTAGAAACCCAGGAGCAGAGGAAAGAAGAAGTTCATGATCACAATAAAATATAGCCTACTGTTTAAGATAAAATTCAGGAAAAATAATAACTTTTCTACTAAGAAAAAGCAATCTTCATGAAAGCACAGTTATGAATCTTGAACAGCATGCTTTTTTACCAATGCCCTTGCCCATGCCCTTGCCCATGTCTTTGGCCTATGCCCTTGGCCCATGCCCTTGCCCTTGCTCCAAGCTTTGGCCCATGCCCTTGGCCCATACCCTGGGCTCAGGCCCCTGTAATTTGGGGAAAATAAACAAGTGCAGGGAAAAGTGGTGCAAAATTGTGAAGCTCCACCTTGGCTCCCCTCCTGTCCAGGTCCTGATACAGCTCTTCTATAAACATTGGACACCCTTCCCAAAACAGGGCTGCCTCTCACCCTCAAGACAGGCCACATTAACCCTTGCATGTGTACCTGCCTTTGTAAATAAACCTCTGTCCATGCCTCTGTCCAGCTCCTGCTGAAATCCTTCTCCATCACATATGACAAGAACCCCACTGGTCTGTAGTTGAGCTCCCCTCTGCCCTGGGAACTCCTTGGACTCATCTCCAGAAATATCTTTTCTCCTATGACATTAGTATCTTTGCCTGATCCCAATCTTCTGCAAACCTGTCTCCCAAACAACCTACTTCATGAAATGGGGAGGTGTGATTTTCTGTTGATGTTTCTATGTCAATATTAATTTATGTTCCCATAAATGTTTCCATTAAAAATTACCTAAAGAGCATCTAAATCTCATCTAAGTAGTGCACAACAATGCCTATTGCCCCAGAAATGCACCATTTACATTAACTGGAGGTGCTAATTCCATTTGTGAAGAACATTCCTCTACTTCAAAGACTTCATCCTACACAAAGCATTTCCTGAAGAAAGGACATCTTTGATCCAGTAAGATTTTCAATATGACAATCATTTCAAAAATTCTGTTCCTGTATCCATATCACACAAGTAAGAAATTCTCTATAACCTATTGGAACATTGAATGTCCAAGTTTACTACATCAAAGCTACATATATTTAACAAATTTAGAAAATCATCATTATACGTACACTCAGTAGTTGGGTTCATTATTTTCCATATCATTATTGTATTATAGTTGTACATAATAGTTAGATTTATTGTTTCATATTCATACATGCACACAATGTAAGGATTTAATTTGTCCAGTATCATTCCCTAGTATTTCTTCTTTCGCTCCCATGCCCCTCTCCACCAGTCCCTTTTCTCTGCCATATTGATCTACCTTTGATTTTTAAGAGCATTATATTTATACATAGTAGTTGTGTTTATCCCAATATAATCATATGCCCATGGAACTTGATTTATTCCATTTCAATCCCCATTCTCTCCCCTAATCCCCCCTTCCTGACTCCCCCACTCTCCTCCCCCTCCTGTACTGATCTTCCTTTGCCTTATTTATTTGTTATGATTTATTGGTGCTTTCTATGTGTACATCACATGGATGTCACTGTGGTATAGTCATATACCAGAAGTAAGAAGTCCATTAATCCAAATTAATTTTGTTTGGTTTGGGGAAGAAAGATGAGGTGAATTCAATGTTGAAGAGATCTTTTTTTATGCCTCCCTGTTCCAAGACAAAAATGGACCCCAGTGAGCAAGACAGAGGGAGACATTCAGCCAAATACACAGTGAATACATATGGAGATTCAAAAATAAAATATCCCATCCAGAAATAGAAAAATGTAAACTTTGAGTAGGGGATAATTATTTGAGTGGCATGAAGATTAACATAATCATTACTAACAGCAGCAATATCTAGATCTTATTTTGCCTACAACTTATTCAAATGTCCCATATTATTCCCTAAGACCAAGTATCTATCTAATCCTTAGTCAATGCAATTGTAGCAGAAAAATCAACTCAGATAACAAGGCTGAATCCAGACATTAGTGACTTGCTCTAATTCACAGAGACAAGAAGTGGGACTGACAGGCTCTGAAATCCATCCACTACATGTTTTTATTCTCTCCCACCCCATATAAAGATTCCTGCCTAGATCCTGAGGTCTTAAGTACAACTAAATATCAGGTGTACATTTGAATTCTTTCCAGTTTTATGAGTAAGAATAAAATCAAGACCCAATATTAGATTTGCTGTGAGATAGAGAGGGCTGTTTTCAAGCATGGAGGAGCATGTGGTGAGCTCCAAGGAGGTTCTGGAGGGGGCCCAGGAGTGAATGATCATTACTCTGCTGAATGATCATCAGCCTCCCCTACTGTGACCTCTCCTGTGACCTGTGGCTGTTCTTCCATAGTGTATTCAGCAAGCGCCCCCCCCCCGTACTCTGCCCTGTGATTCCCCAGGAATCTCACAGGAAGAGCACTATGGGCAAGGCTCTCTTTCTGCAGGAAAGGGACGAGGAATGGCTAGTGGGCTTGCTGATGGGACAGCCTGCCAGGATTCTCCCATGATGCCCTGCATCCATGGTCTGACAGCCCAATGCAACCAGGCTGCTGTCTCCTAGCAAACAAGAACAATTTGCATACATATAAACTTTTCTTTTACTGTAAGATAATAATAAATGAGGTGTGCATTATCAGAGTAGGACACACAAGAAGTGAGACAGATAACACAAGATCTGTTCCTCAGCCTCTGAGCCTGGGAAGCCCTGAAAGTCAGTTCATGATGCTCTGGCTTCTGTCGTCCCCTCATCATCCTTATCAAGACCACCACAGTTCTTTCCTAGAGCTTAGGAAATGTAGTTGAAGGACCAATTTTGCTGTCATAGGTGATATTTTTATAGGAAATAAAAACAGAATGGGTGGAGAGCACATTTTAAATAAGATATATGACAGCACAGAAAAGTATTTTTTAAAAAAATCACAAATACCATACATGAAACTTGACCTCCTGAAATCCCCTCCATGTGGAAACTCCAACTTTGATGTTTGTTCTTCTGATGCAGAAGCAATACTTGTAATTCTAAGGCTCCCAGTGCACTTACAGGGTTATGCTGCTTCTCTGCTGGGTAATGATAAGGAGTGCACATGCCAAGACCCACCCATACCTGATGTCCAACAAAGGCTCAGACTCTGTGCCCAGCATTCCCAGGAATATGCTGTCAGCTGGGAGCTTCATGATGCAGAACCACAGCATGGAGACAGAAGCACGCAGCTCACTGAACAAAAATTATCAGCAAAAGGGCTGCAGGCACAGGCTGATTGTGGACTAGCATATGACCTTGGAAGCTCTATGCACAGAGCTCATAATTAGACTAATTGGTCCATGCAATGCCCATCTCTAAGGACTTCCCAATATTAATGCAGAATGATGAAGAAGAAAAATTGAAGATCCCCTTAAGATTTGGACCCTAGCTGTAATTAGGAAGAAACTTGCATAATCAATTACTTCTTTCATTTTATGTTTTTTAAATACTTCTGTTTTTTTTTCTTTTTTTAAAATTTGTTCTAACTGGTTATACATGAAAGCAGAATGCATTTCAATTAATTCATTGTACACAAAGAGGACAACTTCTAATTTCTCTAGCTGTACATGATGCAGAATCACACAACTCATGCAATCATGCATGTACATAGGGTAATAATGTCCATCTCATTCCTCCATTCTTCCCACCCTCCTCCCATTACTGCACTATGCCTAGTCCAAAGTTACTCCATTTTCCCCTACCCACCACCCACTATGGATTAGCTTCTGCATATCAGAGAAAGCATTTGGCCTTTGGTTTTTTTGAGATTGGATTATTTCATTAGCATAATATTCTCCAGCTCTCCATTAGGCTGAGTAATATTTCACTGTGTATATGCCACATTTTCTTTATCCACTCATCTGTTGAAGGGCATCTAGGTTGGTTCATAGTTTAGCTATTGTGAATTGAGCTGCTATAAACATTGATGTGGCTGTGTCTATAGTATGCTGATTTCAGGTCCTTTGGGTATAGACCAGGGAGTAGGACAGGTGGGTCAAATGGTGGTTCCATACCATAAACTTAACACCAAAAAACAAATAACCCAATCAATAAATGGTCTAAGGAACTGAACAGACACTTCACAGAAGATATACAATTGATCAACAAATATATGAAAAAATATTCAACATTTCTAGCAATTAGAGAAATGCAAATCAAAATTACTCTAAGATTTCATCTCACTCTGGTCAGAATGGCAATTATCAAGAGCCATGTGCCTCAAATCCACATAGCATTTCAAATATGGCTTCAGTTATTCAATATGAATAACTAGCCCAAGTTACATGAACTTTCTCATTTCTGTTATCTAAAATGAAATTATGTGATACTTATGCCGTGGAAAGACTTTGCACATGAATTCAAAGAATCTACAAATAGAGGATGTGGGGGGAAAAGGCTCACTCATACATTGCTGATGGGACTGCAAATTGGTGCCACCACTCTGGAAAGCAGTATGGAGATTTCTTAGAAAACTCGGAATGGAACCACATCTCTGTTTTGTTTTTTTTTTTAAGTTCCATTTTTATTAGGTTAAAATATAAATAAGAAAATTTACTATTGAACCATAATAAGTATACATTTGAGTGACATTTATTTGGTCATTAAGTTTTCTTTAAATTAAACATTCAGTTTTTTAAAAAACAGTGGGTCTACTGCCCAGAAGGATTGTCAAAGGACTCTGCAACATTGAAATGATGTGAAACTCTGAAGTGTGTCTCAGACCAAGCTCTAAGGTTCCTTCACTTCCCTCTGTTCCTGCTTTGTGTTTCCTAGGTTCATGAACGTCTCTGCCATTGATGTTGAGTAATTGAATGTTGCAGATGCTGTTGAGAGGAAGTATGGGGCTTCTGTGTCCATGCCACAGACACAAACATAAGGTGCTCAATATCATCTCCTGCTCATAGGGACATTTTTTAGTAGATTGAAGGTACAAAAAGGAGAACACCACTGTGTAGAAACCCCGCTTGAGCATGTCCAGGACCTGTGAATGTAGCAAAGGTCTATTCAATGTTTAACAACATAGTTTTCATTTTTATCTCTCTGTGCCTAACATGGTAGAGGCTCTGGGAAATCAGAAATGAGAAAGAGAAGGTTTTTCACCCCACATACAGTATATACATATGAAAGGGAAATAAGAAACTGTACCATTACAGAAATATGAAAACAATAATAGGTCACAGGATAATTGATTTGAATAATAAAGATTGGCATTTCTATATTTATAATAACTAATTTTCTTTTGGCCATATGTTACAACTTCGTCACATATCAATCACACAGGAAGAAAAAATTTCTGTTTAATCTGGGTTCAATGATGTTGTATCAACTAGAAATCATCTTGGAGGACATTGCTGAGTATCGTAGACACTAGCACCTGCACTTTGTTCAAGGTAGGATGAGTCCAGACAACAGCAGCCAAAATTAAATTGTGAGTCTCTGGGTCTGAGGCAATCATCTTTTTCAATTTTTTTCAACAATTAGAAAGTTTTCAGCAGAATAAAGAGGTCTTAGTTAGAGAAGCATCTCTGGTACATTCTTAACCCTTTAAAGTCCCTGAGTAGTAATGAAATCCAGACCTACTTTGCTCCTATTTGATGAAGAGGGTTAATTATAATATACAGGTGGATGTGGCAGCTGCAGGTGTGTCCTGGAGTTGGAGACACAGGGGGATGTTCTGGATCACTTGTGCCGACTTGACCTTAGATTTTGTCTCAGCTCATACTTTTGTGCAGAAATGATTCAACTGATACCCCTGACTGCTTTGTCCTGGAATCTACCAGAAATCCCAAAGGAAGTGCACAAGAAAATTGGTCCCATCTTGGAGTGACAGGAAACGGAAACACATGATTGTTTTGTGGAGGGGACAACCTGTCAGCAATGGCTTCCCCAAATGCCATGTGCCTCAAATCCACACAGCATTTCAAACATGGCTTCAGTAATTCAATCTGAATACCTAGCCCAAGTTACATAAACACCTAAGCTCATTTCTGTTCTCTAAAATACAATTGGGTGATACTTATGCTGTGGGAAATCATTGCACTTGAATTCAAACAATCTAAATATAGTACATAGCTTAGCACCTGGCATTCAGAATCCCCAACAAAAGATCATCCTCATCTTCATTCACATCCTCATCATCACCTTCACCATATGGAGTGTTGAGGACACAGTTTAAAGGGATGCATTTTCTCCCCTTGTGGATGACAGTGTGTGGCAGGAAGAGTCAGGAGGCAGTTAAAGAGGACTTTCCATGAGCTTTCTGTTGCACTCACCACAACAAAGCATATGAACTCACAGTTTCATCCCTGACAATGTGCACCTCATTCTCCCATCTGGGTAGACAAAGTGCATGCTCCTCCTGATGAGGAAGAAATAATGCTATGTAATGCCCTTCCTCCACCCTTCCCTTCCACAGCAGCTCCTGATTCACACTGGGGCTCTGCTGACTTAGAACTAAGGAGGGCAGGTCCAAAGCTCCCACCTCCCTGGTGCCCAGTGTCCTGACTTCAGCCTCCAGGTATCAATACACACTCAATTAGGTGCTTCCTGATACAGACAACCACAGCAGGAAGAGATGCATAATGGCACCCACTTCACTGGGGTCCTCAAGCTGAAGGGCTGGAGGCACAGGCTGGTTGTTGACTACTGTGTGACTTTGGTGGCTCAGTGCATAAGGCTCCTAGTTTACCAAGTAGCTAAAGCATAACAGAAACTCTTAAGAGCTTCCTAGTATTAATGATGGAGAAGAGGAGCAGAAAATGAACATCTATCAATGTTTATCAGTTTATCTCTATTAAGGAAGAGGCTCTTCTCTACTATAAATTTTTCATTTCTTTAAAAAAACTTTTTAGCTTTATATTACTATTGTTGCAGTAAATTGAAGTTAAAAAACTTTCCTTCTAACCATTCTCAAGTATCATGATAAGCATCATTGATCACATAGATTTTTTTTTGAAATATTCATCATCACCATCTCAAAAATCTTTCATTATTTCAAAGTGATACTTTGTTCCAAATATGAAGAACTCCCAAATATTCCTCCCCATCACTGGCTGCAGGCATTACACTTACATCATGTGTGGTGTTAAACCCATCAATGTTCCTGAAGAGGCAGATTAACCCAACTTGATAATTAGTTATAATGAATTTTCCAAAACACATCGCAACTGGACACCACAGGGTCTGAGATTTAGGCCATCCTGCTGGGCAACCTCTTCAGGGCACCTTTAATGTCCCTGTTCCTCAGGCTGTAGATGAAGGGGTTCAGCATGGGGGTGACCACAGTGTACATCACGGAGGCCATTGTACCCTTCCTGGGAGAAGGCAATGCAGCTGACCCAAGGTACACTCCAAAGCCTGTCCCTATAAATAAGCCAACAACTGCCAGGTGAGAGCCACAGGTGGAGAAGGCTTTGTACTTCCCACCTGAGGATGGAATCCTCAGAATGGAGGAAATAATTTTATAGTAAGAGAAAAAGATCCCTGAGATGGGGAAAAGGCCATAAAATGCTCCCAGAAAATATTTGACAATGTTATTAGAGAAGGTGTCAAAACAGGAGAGATTCAGAAGTTGAGAAGGGTCACAAAAGAAACTGGAAATTTCCACACTCTTGAAGTTGGTTATTTTTAAGATCATTGAATTGTGCAACTGTGATTCCAAAAGGCTTAATAAAAAGGATACCAAAATTAAGAAGCCACATAGGTGAGGGTTCATAATGACCAGGTAATGCAGGGGGTAACAGATGGCTACAAAACGATCATAGGCCATCACACTCAGAAGCATATAATCCATACATGCAAAAATGCCAAAAATAGACATCTGTGTCAGGCAGCCCACATAGGAGATAACTCTGTTGTGAGTTTGGATGTTCACAATCATCTTTGGGACCGTGGTGGAGATGAAACCAATGTCAGCCAAGGACAGGTTGGAGAGGAAGAAGTACATGGGGGTGTGGAGGTGGGAGTCAGAGCTGACAGCCAGGATGATGAGCAGGTTCCCAATCACCGTGACCATGTACATGGACAGGAACAGTCCAAAGAGGATGGGCTGCAGGTTTGGATCCTCTGAGAGTTGCATCAGATAGAATTCTGATATGTGAGTTAAATTTTGTGCTTTTGTGTTGCATGGACACCTTTTGAAAAGCAAAGAGTGTAAGAAAAAAAAAAGAAACCCATCAGCAGGCTCCACTCGCTCTGCATGCATTTGGATTCAGGTTTTCACTAGGATGCTGCTCACACCGGAGTTCCACAGGCCCTCAACATAGGTCTCACTCCTGAGACACCCAGACTTGCACACTCTTTCAGTTTTGCTACCTACATCATTCACCCCTTTCTCCACACCCTATTTCAGACATTTAACTGATCAATATTAAAATCCCAGGAGCAGAAAGAAGAAGTTCATGATTGCAGGAAATTATAGCCTACCATTTAAGGGGAAATTCAAGGAAAGTAATAAGTTTTTTATTAAGAAAAAATAATGTTCATGAAAGTTTATAAAGAACCACTTAAATTTACTATGCTTTTTTCTACAACTTGAGGGGGATGTCTCCCAGTCAGAAAGCATGGTTATGAGCTACTTATTTTCAAAGTGTTTCATCAATTTTTTATTTTCTCATTGCCCTACTCTGCAGATTAAAGCTTTCTCTTTAAAGGTATGTAATATAATATAAATATCCTTGTCTTTGGCACATTTCAAATTTAGATAAATATGATTGAGCCAAATGCACAAAATTAATAGTAACCCTGATCACAAATGTGGCTGAAAGAGATGATATTAAAAACATAAATGATAATAAACACTTTGAATAGTTTGATTTTATACTGGTTTATTTCTATGAGCCTATACAATATCAGCAGAATAGCTGGCATATAAAAGAGCTCTTCACTGTTTTTCTTTCCTTGATTCTGTCCTCCAGCTGACCTGTTAAAACTGCTCCATGGTTTTGTGATCTTAGTCCATCAAGTTTGCAGTTTAAGATTTCATCACCAAAAAAAGGCCCAAAGCTCAGCTCTTGTTTCCAACATACTTATTTCTACTTTGTGGACTCTGGTCAGGCATTCCTGATATGCAGATTGTAATCCTCTCACTTATACTATGTGAGTGTAACATGGGTTCATTATTTGTCTCTTCTTGCTGTGATTTAATTTGTCTAAATTTGGGGTAATGATTACCTATCTTGGGTTCTGGTTATAAAAAATTATTTTAAATATCTTTCCAATTGCCTAACTAGTGGTTTTGTCTCAGTTAAGGTTAATATTCATCTTTGGATATTTTAGATTATCCACATACTGTGAAATCAGACCAACAACAGTTTAATCAGGATATCTGCATGTGAAATCCTAGGTGGTTTTTTTCTTACACCAGAGTTGGAAACCACTGTCTGACAATATCCTGTCACTTAGAAAAAGCTCCATGAGCAGCGGCCTGCTGAGAGGCAGAGCCGCCCCCTCTCCCTGCGCCGGCAAGGTAGACGGAACTGTGACCACCCACAGAGCAGGCCCAGCGGCCTGCTGAGGGGCAGAGCCGCCCCCCACCCCCCATGCCTGCCAGGTAGGCGGAACTGTGACCACCAACAGAAAAGGCCCAGTGGCCCGCGGAGGGGCAGAGCTTCCAATCACTCCTG
>NW_026006697.1:41194-124327 GCF_001458135.2 Marmota marmota marmota
AGGGGAGGGGAGGGGGGATAGTAGAGGGTAGGAAAGGCAGCAGAACACAACAGACACTAGTATGGCAATATGTAAATCAATGGATGTGTAACTGATGTGATTCTGCAATCTGTTTATGGGGTAAAAATGGGAGCTCATAACCCACTTGAATCAAAGTGTGAAATATGATATATCAAGAACTATGTAATGTTTTGAACAACCAACAACAGATGCTGATATCTATGTATACACCTAATTTATAAAATAATCCAATTAATATGTTACTTTATATACAGAGATATGAAAAATGGTGTTCATATGTGTAATAAGAATTGTGATGCATTCTGCTGTCATGTATTTAAAAAAATAAAAGCAATTAAAAAAAAAGAAAGAAAGAAAAAAAAAGTATAGCAGAATAATTACTTCTATTTATCAGTCATTTTACTTTTATTAAATCCGCCTAAGAGTTAGTCAGCCTTTACAACATTAATATAATATTATTTTACTTATACTGACATTGTTTTTATTTTCATATAAAATTTTCTCATACTCAAAAAAAATAAAAAATTAAAGTTTCTTCACTTAATATCTTGGAAATCAAAAAAAAGAAAAAACTCCATGAATATTACCTTCTCATATTTTAATAACACCCACTGCCTATGTTAAAATATAGGGATTTGACAATACTTGTCTCAGGACTAACTCTGTATAGAGAGACTTGAACAATTACCTCAGAAATTTGAGTTCTTAGTGAGCTCGGGATTTAGGATAAAGAGAGAGAAATATTGAATCTGAAAGAAAACATCCAATATTCACTGTGAGATGTAGAAAGTACAGTTATAAATCTTGAACAACATGCTCTTGGCCCATGCCCTTGGCTCATGCCCCTGTAATATGGGGGAAATAAACAAGTGCAGGGGAAACTGGTGCAAAATTGTGCAGCTCCACCCTGGTTCCACCTCCTGCCCAGGACCTGATACAGCCCTTTTATAAACATTGTACACCCTGCCCAAAACAGGGCTGCCTCTCACTCTCAAGACAGCCCACATTCTCCCTTGCATGTGTACCTGCCTTCATAAATAAACCTCTGTCCACGCCTCTGTCCAGCTCCTGCTGAAATCCTTCTCCATCACATATGACAAGAACCCCACTTTGTGGACTCTCTGGTCAGGCATTCAGGTGTTCACTAGGAAGCTGGAACTTCACTAGGTCAGAGCTGAGCTCCCCCCCTGCCCTGGGGACTCCTTGGACCCATCTCCAGAAGTATCTCTTCCCCTGTGACGTTACTATCTCTGCCTGATTCCACTCTCCCACAAACCTGTCTCCCAAACACACCTACTTCATGAAATGGGGAGGTGTGATTTTCTGTTGATGTTTCTATGTCAATATTAATTTATGTTCCCATAAAGGTTTCCATTAAAAATTACATAAAGAGCACCTAAATGTTATCTAAGTAATGCACAATACAATACCTATTGCCCCAGAAATGCACTGTTTACATTAACTTGAGATGCTAATTCCATTTGTGAAGATCATTCGTCTACTTCAAAGACTTCATCCTACACAAAGTATTTCCTGAAGAAAGCACATCATTTAACCAGTAAGATATGGCAATCATTTCAAAATTGTTGTTCATCTCTCCATATAACACAAATAATAATTTCTACTAAATATATCAGCAGAGGATGTGTGTATGGTTTCCAAAGAACAATTCATGTCCAAATTTACTTTTTAAGAGCTACTTTTACTTACCAATTTAAAAAAGTAATTATTATAGTTATACTTAATAGTTGGGTTTGGTTTTTTCCATGTTATTATGAGTGTATGATAGTTGTACATAATGGTGGCATTTATTGTTACATATGCACACATGAACTCAATATAATGTTATAATTTGAGATGTATCATTCCCTAGTGCTTTCCTTTTCCTTGCATCCTCCCTCCCCCAGTCCCTTTCCTCCACCATATTGATCTCCCCTTGATTTTTAAAGAGCATTATAATTACATATATTAGTTGTTTTTATCCCAATATAGTCATATGCCCATGAAGGGGAACCAGATGTGTAGAATCAAAAGGGTCTTGGTATGCATACTGGGCTGCTTATCCAATGGCCAAATGTGTCACAAGTTTACTGTGTTAAGTTTCCTTTTTCTCCAATAGACCAAAATATAGCAATCTTTAAGGATCAGAGAGAGAACATGGGAGTTTTCCATAGGAAAAGTTTCCCTAGAAGCTGCTGGAACAGTCCCTCAGTCCTTTACTTTACTCACAGGCACAGCTCCTCTGCTTCATCACAAGACAAAGCCACAAGGTCCTAGTTCTCCAGCAGTCATTTCTTAATAAGCTCACCAGCCACCTGGCATCCTTAGGGTGGAAGGGGGTTGCCTGGAGTGTTAGAGCTGCCCAAGAAGACTAGGGTGGGGGCAGCTGTGGGATCCCAGGTACATTACCAATTTGTTTCCAAAGGTTCATCTTGTCCCAATACCAATTCAACATTACAAAGAGGGCTTTGAGAAAAGGGAAAAATAAGAATTATTGCTTTGTTAGCAAAGAAGAAACACAGAGGAATCTTGACATAGAGACTGTGATTCTCACCTACATCTTCATCTTAATATGTGTCATCAAAACACTGCTGACCATGACATATTCTCTGCATAATGACTCCTGAAGAAATCTTATCTGGATTATAGGATATTTCCATGTTGCTCAGGTAGAAGAGAAAGCGCTTGCACTTGAGTCATAAGAGCAACACTTGATATCACAGCCCTGCCAGTGTGTGCACAGTGTGTGAGAATCACTCCACTTTTCCTGGCTCCAACTGCTTAAGGAGAGAGGGAGAGCAACACCCACTTCCGAAACATGTGCAGCACCAAAGGGGAATTCGGAACTTGATAACTGATTGGTCATTGTCACTTTAAATTAAAAGATGTATGATTAGGGAAATGCCAACAGTATTGAGGAAAGAAATTGAAAACAGACCCCAGAGACTCCACAGTGGGAAACTCTGATATGTGCCTCAGTAGAAGGCTTGGGTTTCAGGGAATCCCCAGGTACTACCACATTTTGCTATTTTTTACTTTAGAAAATCTATGATATGAGTGCGCAAATTTGACTAAGTTAGAGGGAATTAAATAAAAATGAAGTGTTCATATGTCCATGACAAGGACATAGAACGATAGTGATTAACTTGCCATGATTTTCATGGGGCATTGCTTCAAAGAATGAAAGTACAGACTGGAAGCAAGAAGTCCATGAATCCAAATTAATTTGGACCATTTTGGGGAAGAAAGATCAGGTGAATTCAATGTGGAACACATCTGTTTTAGATGCCTCCCTGTGCCAAGACAAGCATGGGCCCCAGCAAGTCACAAATAGAAAGAGGGACACCTTCCCAAATACACAGCAGAGATGTGTGGAGCATCAAAATAAAAATATCCAATCCAGAAATAGAAATATTGTAACTTTGAGTAGGGGATAAATTATTTGAGTTGCATGAGGATTGACCTAATCACTACTAACAATAACAATAATATCTAGATCTTATTTTGCTCAGAAATTTTTCAAAAATTCCTCATTATTCCTGTAAGAGCAGGACCAGGACGTATCTATTTCATCCTTAGTGAATGCAGTTGTATCAAACAAAAACCAACTTAGATAGCAATGCTGAATCCAGACACTAGTGACTTACTCCTTCACAGACACAATTAGTGGGACTGAAAGACTCTAAGACCCATCTGCTGTGTGTTTTTGTTTTCTTCCACCCAACATAAAGTTCTCTACCTATGTCCTAAGATTTTAAATATCAGGTACACAGTTAAGTTCTTTCCAGTGACGTAAGAATAAAATAAAATAAAGACATAATATTAAGTTTGTTTTAAGATTAGAGGGCTGTTTTCAAGCATGAAAGGTCATATGATAAGGTCCAAGGAAGTCATGGAAGGGGCCCAATAGCATGATCTGTGCTGAATGATCATCAGCCTCCCCTATTGTGACCTCTCCTGTGACCTTTGGTTGTTCTTCCACAGTGCATACAGCAGGCACCTGCCCTGCTCTGCCCTTCATCACCAGGAATCCATCAAGGAACTGCACCATGGGCAAGGCTCTCTTTCTGCAGTGACAGGGAAGAGGAATGGGACAGGATTCTCCTGTGGTGCCCTGTGTCCACGGTCTAACAGCCCAGTGCAACCAGGCTGCAGTCTTTCCTATCTAACAACAAGATCAAGTAGCATAATTATAAAGTTTCTTCTTTACTGTAAAATAATAATAAATGGGTCATCATTTTCAGAGTGGCACAATGCACAAGAAATGAAACTGATGATAGGGAACACTTGATCACCCCCTGAGCCTGGGAAGCCCTGAGCCTCAGTCCATGCTGCTCTGGTTTCTGGCATTGTCCTCCTCATCCTTATCACCACCAGAGGCTTCATGGTGCTTAGGAAATCTTTTTTCTATTCATTCTTTCTGTTTTTTTTTTCTTTTTTTGGTACCAGAAATTGAACTCAGGGGTGCCTAGCCACAGGACCATAGCCTTAGCTCTTTTCATTTTTTGAGACAGGACCTCCTTACATTAATTAGGGCCTTGCTAAGTTGCTGAGGCTGGCCTTGAACTTGCAAACCTCTGCCTCAGCCTCCCAACCCACCGGGATTACATACACACACTGCTGCACCAGGCTAGTGAACACTTCTGAGGACACATTTTGTACCCTATGGGAAACAGAACCAGTGTGAATGGAGAACACATTTTAAATAAGATATCTAATACCCTAGTAAAAATAAAAACATAAACTTTTCAAACGAGACGCATGAAAATTTACATACTGAAAACTCCCATTTGGATACTCAAACTGTGATGTTTGTCCTTCTGATACAGGAACAATACTTGCCATCTTTCTTCCAGGGTCCCAAGGCTCCATCTGCACCTACTGGGTTATACTGCTTCTCTGCTGACTCATGAAAAAGAAGTGCACATGCCAAGACCCACCTATACCTGGTGCCCAACAAAGGCTCAGACTCTGTGCTCAGCATTCCCATGAATATTCTGTCAGCTGGGAGCTTCCTGATGCAGAACCACAGCAGGAGACACAACCACGCAGCTCACTGGACAGGAACCATGCACTGAAGGGCTGCAGGTACAGGCTGAATGTGGACTAATATAGGATCTTGGAAGCTCAATTCACAGAGCTCATTATTGAATTAACTGGTCCATGCACTGTGATCTCTAAGGATTTCTCAACATTAATGCAGGAAGATAAAGAAAAGAAAATGAAGGTCCACTTAAGATTTGGACCCTAGCTCTAATTGGGAGGGACTTTATGTACTCAATTTACTGCTCTCACTTCTGTGTTTTAAAGATAATCAGATTTTAATGTCTATTCTCAGTATAAATATGCAATATAAATATAAATCACAAAACATTGCTATTTGAACTTAATGAGCATATGCTTTAGTTACATTTATTTGGCCATTTTTTTTAATGAAGCATTCAGTCATTTAAAAAATAGTGGTTCTCCTGCTCAGGACAATTGTCAAAGGACTCTGCAGCATTGGAATGATGAGAAACTCTAAAGTGTGTCTCAGAACAAGCTCTATGGTCTCTTCTCACTCCCCTCTGTTCCTACTTTACTTTTCCTAGGCTCATGGACATGTCTGCCATTGTTCTTGAGTAACTGAAGTTTGTAGATGCTGTTAAGGAGAAGTATAGGGCTTGTGTTTCAGTGACCAGACAAAAACAAGACCTGTTAGTCAGTGAAAACAAGCAAAGGGAGGATCTACACTAAAGGGACATTCAATCAAAGGAGAAACTAAGTCAAATTAAAAACCAGAAATAAATCAAAATGACAGGGAATACAAAACATCACAATAATAACCTTGGATGTCAACAGCCTAAACTCATCAATCAAAAAACATAGATTGGCAGATTGGATTAAAAAGCAAGACTCAACAATATGTTCATGGGCAAAGACATTTTCAGGCTGAAGGTGAAAGGATGGGGGGAAAACTTATCACTCATACGGATTCTGTATACAAGCAGGGGTTTCCATTTTCATCTCAGATAAAGTAGAGTTCAAACCAAAGTTATCAGAAGAAACAAAGAAGGACATTTCATACTTCTTCAGGGAAGTATATATAAGCAGGACATAACAATTATAAATAGTTGTGCCCCAAACAATGGAACATCTATGTACATTAAACAGACTCTTCTCAATTTCAAGAGTCAAATAGACTACAGATTGGAATGATGAGAAACTCTAGAGTGTGTCTCAGAACAAGCTTGAGGGACTCCTCTCACACCCCTCTGTTCCTACTTTACACACCTCTCTCACTGCTGGACAGATCTTCAAAACAAAAACTAAATAAGGAAACTATATAACTAAATAATACAATCAATAATTCAGACTTCACATACATAATCCATCAACAAATGTATATGCTTTCTCCTCAGAATCACAACTCTTTCTCTAAAATAGACCATATCTTATGCCACAAAGCAACTCTTAGTAAAAACAAAGAGAGAGAGAGAGAGAGAGAGAGAGAGAGAGAATACACTACATTCTATCAGATCACAATGGAATGAAATAAGAAATCAATGATAAAATAAAAAAATACAAGCTACTGTAACAAATGGAGACTAAATTATACACTATTGAATGATGAATGGATAGTAGAAGAAATCAAGGATGAAATAAAATTCTTACAAGTAAATGAGAACACTGACATATTATATCACAATCTCTGGGACATCATGAAGGCAGTGTGAGAGGAAAGTTTATTGCATTGAGTGCATTCATTAAAAGAATAAAAAGTCAACAGATAAATGAATAAAACTATGTCTCAAAGCCCTAGGGGGAAAAAAGAAGAAGAAATCAACACCAACAGCAGTAGAAGACAGGAAATAATTAAAATCAGAGCTGAAATTAATGAAATCAAAACAATTGAAAAACTGACAAAAAAGTTGGTTCTTTGAAAAAATAAATAAAATAAACAAACCCCTGGTCATTCTGACAAAAAGAAAGAGAGAGAAAACTCAAATTGCTAAACTACAACATGAAGAATAAAATATCAAAACTGACATGTCTGAAATACAAAAGATAATTAGAAGCTATTTTGAAAATTTATATTCCAAGAAAATAGAAAATATCAAAGACATTAAAACATTTCTAGACATATGATTTCAAGAAAATAGAAAATATCAAAGACATTAAAACATTTCTAGACATATGATCCACCCAAGTTCAAGTAATGAAATAAAAAATATCATCAAGAGCCTACCAACCAAGAAAAGCCAAGGACCAGATGGATTCTCTTTTTTTTTAATGTTATAATAGTCACATTTGTAACATAGTTTTATTGCCTTGGTTAATTGTATTGTTAACCTACTATAGATGAAATTATTTAACATAGAACAGTGATTTCAAGTTTTCAACTTATTTTGAATATATGTTTTTTGTTTTGGGTGGACACAATATCTTTTTTATTATTATTATTATTACTTTTTATTGATTAAAAAATGACAGCAGAATGCATTGCAATTCTTATTACACATATATAAAACAATTTTTCATAACACTGGTTGTATATAAAGTATATCGGCACCAATTCATGTCTTCATACATGTACTTTGGATAATGATGTCCATCACATTCCACCATCCTTGCTAATCCCCTGCCCCCTCCCTTTCCCTCCCACCTTTCTGCCCTATCTAGAATTCTAGATAGGATCAGATCTGCTTTGCAGACTCCTCAGTGCTCCATTAATATCCCTGTTCCTCAGGCTGTAGATGAAGGGGTTCAGCCTGAAGGTGACCACAGCTTACATCACTGAGGCCAATGCACCCTTTTTGGGAGAATGTGACACAGCTGAACCAAATTATTCATGAATGCCTGTTCTATAAAATAAACAAACACAGCCAGATGAGAGCCAGAGATGGAGAAGTCTTAGTACTTCCCTCCTAAGGATGGGATCCTCAGAATGGAGGACATAAAATTAGTAAAAGAAAAGGATCCTGGAGATGGGGAAAGGCCATATGTGGCAACAAAAAAAAATACTTGAATATGTTATCAGAAAAGGTGTCAGAACAGTAAAGATTCAAAAGTTGAGAAGGATCACAGGGCTGGGAATGTGGCTCAAGCGGTAGCACACTCGCCTGGCATGCATGGGGCCCGGGTTCGATCCTCAGCACCACATGCAAACAAAGATGTTGTGTCCGCCGAAAACTAAAGGAAATAAATACTTTTTTAAAAAAGGATCACAGAAGAAACCAGAAATTTCCACATCCTTGAAACTGGTAATTTGTAAGATCATCAAATTGTGCATCTGGGAGTCCAAAATACTCAGAAAAAAAGACATCAAAATTGAGAAGCCACATAGGTGAGAATTTATTATAACCGGGTAATGCAGAGAGTGACAGATGGTCACAAACTGGTCATAGGCCATCAGAGTCAGAAGCATATAATCCATACATCCGAAAATGGCAAAAAGAGACATCTGCGTCAGGCAGCCCACATACGAGACAAATTCCTTGTGAGTTTGAATGTTCACCAGCAAATTTGGGACAGTGATGGAGACGAATTCGATGAATTAAATGCACTTAATCAATAGTAACACTGACTATTAATGTGGCAAAAGTAGATGATATTAAAATTACAAATGATAGGAAATACTTTTGAATAGTTTAATTTTATACAGGCTTTTTTTCTATCCATACAATATCTGGAAAATATCTGATATACAAAATAACACTTTGTGCTTTTTCTCCCTCTGACCTGTTAAAACTGCTTCAGGGTTTGGTGATCTCAGCTCATCAAGTTCAAAATATAAGATCTGAGCACCATGGGAAGCCCTAAAGCTCTCTCTTATTTCCAACCATCTTATTTCCACTTTATGGATATCTGGTCATTCCTTATGTGTGGATTTCAGCTCTCTGTCTTAAGCCACATGATGACAAATCTGGTTTGTTATATGTTAGTTCTCACTGTGCTTGAATTAGATAACAATTCATAAAAGGACAGTACAGGAACTAAGGTAAACACTTCTGGGGAATTTTCAAATTTTAAATATAGGAAAATAATTACCTATCTTGGTTCTCATAAGAAATTATGTTTTACCTTTCCAATTGTGTATCTAGTGGTTGTGTCTCATTTATTACTATATCCACTTGTGGATATTTTAGTATATCCATATAATGTGACATCAGATCAATACCAATTTAATCAACATATCTGCATTTGAAGGTCAGGGGTCCTTTTTCACTAGAGTTGGAAACCAATGTCTAACAACATCCTGGCACATAGAACAGGCTCCATGAATATTACCTATTCTTATTGTCAATAATACCCTCTGCCTATATGAAAGCATAAGCATTTGATAATACTTGTCTCAGGACTAACCTTGGATAGAAACTGTACAATTATCTAAGAAACGTGAGTCTTAGTATTTCTTCCTGAGTCCATTCTCCTGCAAACCTGTCTCCCAAACATACTTATTATTATGAATTGAAAAGGTGTAATTTTCTGTCAATGTTTTCTATGTCAGTATTCATTTACACATCCATCTAGTTTTTCATTAAAATCCATCTAAAGAACCTGTTGTCTGCAACACAATACCCATTGCCCCCCAAATCTACTAGTATAAATTAACATGAAGTCTTAATTCCATCTGTGAAGTACATGGTAGACTTCAAAGTCTCTATTGGATGCAAAGTGTCACCTGAAGAATGGACATTGCTTAACTGGACAGTTTATTAGTATGGCAACCATTTCAAAACGCTTCTGCCTCTCTCCATGTCACTCAAATAAGAACTTCTGTATAAGATATTGACACAGTAGAGGTGTTTGATTTTCAATGGGAAAAAATGCATGTCCAAATATACTATTAATGGCTGCATTTATGTCACTATTAAAAATAACTGTTATCATGTTTACCTTAGTCTTACTATGTATCATCAAAACATTGAAACACTGCTACACGCAGGCATATTCTCTACATGATAACACCTGAAAAATCTTATCTTCTATAAAGGATAATATTTCCACTTGGCTCCAGTAGAGGAGATGGTGCCCTGGGCTGGGTCAGAAAGGCCACAGCTCAGTCCCACCACAAGGACCTGCCAATGTGTGCACAGTGTGTGAATCCCTCCATCTCCCTCACTCTCTGCTTAATGAAAATAGGGAAAATCACACCCATCTCCAAAACATGGGGCAACAAAGAAAAGGAAGGAAGGTAATAAATTTGTCATTGTGATTTTAATTTTAAGAATTCCATGATTAGGGAAATATCAAAGTTAGGGAGGAAAGATATTTTCAGGTGACACTGGAACCTTGAAGGATGTGGAATCTGATCTGTGCCTCAGTTGAAGAGTCAAGCTTTAGGTGCCCCTTATGTTTCTGCTTCATTTCCTTTTTAAACTCATGAAGATCTGTGTCATGATCCCATACAAGTTGACTATTGTAAATGATATTACAAAATAATAAGGAGGACCTGTAACTGTGATAGGGACACAGAAAGACACTTTAAAGTTGTCATTGTTTCCACAGGGCATGGCTTAAAGAATGAACAAACAGACAGGAATCAATAACCCCATTAACTCAGATTGATTTTGGCCAATTAAGGTAAGGAAAATGGGGGAGAGGCAGGTTTCAGTGCTCAACAGACTTGCTCTAGCTGCCTCCCTGTGCCAAGCAAACCAGCGTCACAGGAGTCAGAATAGAAGGAAGGAGATATTCTCCCCCAGTACAGCACACATGCATCTCCAGTGTCTATTTAATCCTTACTCACTGAAGGGGTGTCAACTAGAAATCAACCCAGATGACAATGCTGAATCCAGACACTAGTGACCTGCACAACTTCACAGACAGAGTAAGTGGGACTGGCAGACTCTGAGACCCATCCACTACATGTTTTTATTCTTTCCCACCTAACAGGAAGTTCTCAGATTATGTCCAGAGGTCTTAACCACTGGCAAACCTCAGGTACATTTTTTAAACCTTTCCAGTTTCATGAATGAAATAAAAACCTGACCATAGGTTTGCTTTGAGTGTGAAAGAACTTTTTACAAGCATGGAGGAGCATGTGGTGAGCTCCAAGAAGGTTCTGGAGGAGGCCCAAGAGTCTGATCAGTGCTGAATTATTATCAACCTCACCAACTGTGACCTCTCCTGTGACCTGTGGCTGTTCTTACACTATGCATGTAGTAGGCACCACCTACTGCTCTGCCCTGTGGTCCCCAGGAATCCCAAGTGGAAGAGCACCACTCTATCTGCAGTGACAGGGAAGATAAATGTCAGGTTGGCCTTCTGATGGGACAGGCTACCATGGTTCTCCTGTGATTTCCTAGGTTCATGGTCAGACAGCCCAGTGCAAACAGGCTGCACCCTTTCCCACCTAACAATGGAGTACATGTTACAGAAGTAAAACACATTTTTTCCTTTTTCTATATACTAATAATAGTGTGGACACATATAACAAAATGAGATGGTGCACATGAAATAAGACCAAACACTCTGCTCAGCACCTGAGCCCGGGAAACCCGGCACATCAGTTCATGATCTAGTCTCCTGTCATCCCCTTCATCATCCTTATCATCACTACATAGTCCTTTCCTAGAGCTTAGGAAACACTTCTGAAGGACTCATTTTGTGTGGTTGTTGGTGAGATTTCTGTGTGAATTAGAACCAGTGTGGGTGGAAAGCACAGTTTGAATAAGATTTCTCATCTCCCCACCTGAAACAAAATCTTGAACCCCACAACCCCAAGTTGAAGCTGCATGTGGTGTCCTCCCTTCTGGATACTCAGTGGTTAGTGTCCTCATGCTGAGGTCACACTACTTCCCCAGTCCTTCCTACATCCAAGGCCCCCTTTGCACTTACTGGGTCACGCTGCTTCCCTGCAGGGTCATGACCAAGAAGTGCTGATCCTGAGACCCTACCAAGTGTGGAGCCCAGGGAAGGAGCAACTGTGTCCAGAGGAACAGATCGTGTGCTCAGGAGCTTCCTGATGCAGATACCCCAGGAGGAGGTACAGCCATGCAGCTCACTGGACAAGAACTATCAATGGAAGGGCAGCAGTCACAGGCTGATTATGAACTATGATATGATATTGGAAGATCAGTACACAGAGCTCATAATTAAACTAATTGGTCCATGAAATCCCCATCTCCAAGGAGTTCCCATCACTAATGGAGAATACAAAGAAAATGTATGTCCACATGAGTTTTGGACCCTAACACTAATGAGGAGCTAAGGTGTATGTTCAATTTACTTCTTTCACTTGTACATGTTTAAAGATACATATTTAACATCCATTCTTATTAGGATAAAATATAAATAACAAAAATTTGCTCTGGGAACCTGAATAAGTCTACCCTTAAATGGCATTTACTTAGTCATTATGGTTTTTATGTTTTGTGGTTTTTTTAATTAACCATTCAGCCTTCAGTTATATAGTGGGTCTAATGATCAACAAAACTGTCAAAGGACATTGTAGACTTAGAACGATGTGAAACTCTCTAGAGTATCTCAAACCAAGTTCTAAGAGTCTCCTGTCACTTCCCTTTGTTCTTACTTTGGTTTTCCTAGGCTCATAGACACCTCTGCCATTGTTGAAGTTTGTAGATGTTCACAAAGGGAGGTATGGGCCCTGTGTAAGGGTAACACAAACAGGAGATGCTCAATCTTGTCTCTGACTCTGGGGGACATTCCTGAGTAGAATGAAGATACAGACAGGAGAGCACTCCTGTGTTGAAAGACCACTGAGCAAAGCAAAACTGTTTGTAGAGAAATGGCCTATTCAACATTTAACACATTTTCTAATATATATAATTAAAATATATAATATGATATATAATAGAAGATATATATATATATCTTCTGTGCCTAAAATGGTGTAAGTTCTTGAGTATAAGAAAAGAAAGACAGTTGGTCATTCCACCCCAGATATACAGCATATACTTATATAAGGGGAGTATGAAAATATAACATTATAGAAATATCAAAATAATAAATTCATGTCAAAAACATTTCACTTGAATACTGTGAAGTTTAGCCTTTCCATATGAATAATAACTATCTAACATTTTGTCCATATTTTGCACCTTCATCAAATACCAGTCACATAGGTAATACACATTTTCAGTTTAATGTGGATTCAATGACATTCTATCACCTATAAATCACCTTGGATGACATTGCTGAGTATCATAGACACTAACAACCTTCCAGGTATTGAAGAAAGAACCAGCTGAGACAACAGAAGCCAAAATTAAATTTTAACTCTCTGGTTCTGATGCACTAATCTCTTCACTGTTTTCCAAAAATCAGAGATTTGTCAACAGAAGCCAGAGTTCTTAGCTGCAGGTACGTATTGAATACAGTCTTATTCCTTTCCAAGTAGTAATGAAATCCTGACCTGCTTTTGGTCTCCTATTTAAATTGAGTGAGCTGATTATCAGCACACAGGAGGATGTGGCAGCTGCAAGGGTGTCCCAGAGAGGGGGACACAAGGAGATCTGTCTTGCATTATCTGTGCCCACTTGACCTTAGATCTTTGTCTTATAACAGCCAATCTTCCATAGCTGGTGCAACTGATGCCATTGGCTTCTCTGTCCTGGAATCCACCAGAATTCCCACAGGGAAGTACACAGAAAAACAGGGTCCTCTCCTGGACTGACAAGAATGTAAAACACAAATGGATTGTGGAGGGGACAACCTGCCAGCACTGTCCTGCCAAGATGCCATGTGCCTCAAACCCACAGTGCATTTCAAACATAGCCTCAGTTAGTTGATTTAAACAGCTAGCACAAGTTACTAAAAACTCTGATCCTCTCAATTCTGTGAAATAAAATATCATGGTCATGGCATTTATACCTTGTGAAGATTTTCAGACAAATTTAAACAATCTGCAAATAGCTCACACTTCAGGCACTCAGGGATCTCTCATTGAAGGAACATATGTTGGTGTGCTGTCCTCATCCAGGTCCACCTCTTCCTCCTGACCTACATAGACATCTCTCAGTGCTGAGGACAGTGTGAAGAGCACATTCCCTCCATGAGGATGACAGTGTGTGGTAAGAAGGATCAGTTTGGGAGGAAAAGAAAACTGTAGTGACATTGCTGCCATGCTCACCACCACTGTGGATGTCACACACATGCCTCCACGCTCAATCCCCATGACTGACACTGTGCAGTGCTCTCCCCTCTGGGCAGCCACACTGCATGTTGGTCCTTCCTCCATCCTCACCTCCCTCAGCAGTTACCTATTTACACGGGCTCAGGTGGTCGTGACTAAGGAGAGTGGATTCCACATGGCTGGTACCCAGTCACCTCTCACATCATCTTTAGGGCTGACATCTGTGCACACTCAGGTAGGGCCTCCTAATAGACACAACCAGGGTGAAAAGAAACACAGGATGGGGCCCACCTGACTGGAGCCATCAAGCTGAAATGCTGGTGGCACAGGCTGCCCATTGACTATGGTGTGACCTTGGAGGCTCAAAGCATAGCACTCCTGGCTGGCCAATAGGTGAGCACATCACAAACTAAGGACTTCCTAACAGCAATGGTGGAAGAATAAGGGTAGAAAATGAACATCAACTGGTTATTTTCAGTAATTCTTTGTGAAAAAAGTCCATTTTCACTCTTGGATTCTTTAATTAATTTTTAAACATAGTAGCTTCCCAAGAACATTTTCATTATGGCATTTTAAAATTATAAATATTTGCCATTATCGTCATCATCAATAGCATAGTTTAATGGCATTAAATATAGACTTTGTTGTGATACAATAACCATCATCCTTCCCCAACATTCTTCATATCACCAATATTAATCCTTGTTCCCAGTAGGAAAACTTTCCAAATTTGCCACCCAACACAGTGTGCGCCATTCTACTATGGAACTCTATGGGAAATTAACACATAAGAAGCATATTGACAAGGCCAGTTATTTAGCTTTACTACATTTTCCCACACACATTGCAACCAGACCCTACAGGGACAAAGATCAGACTGTCCACCTCTGCAGCCTCCTCAAGGCCCTTTTAATATCCTTGTTGCTCAGGCTGGAGATGAAGGGGTTCAGCATGGGGGTGACCACAGTATACATCACAGAATCCACCGCATCCTTCCTGGGAGAGTGTGATGCAGCTGAACCAAGGTACACTGCAATACCTGTTCCTAAAAATAAGCAAACACCTGCCAGGTGAGAGCCACAGGTGCAGAAGGCTTTGTACTTCCCTCCTAAAGAGGGGATTCTCAGAAGAGAGGACACAATTTTATAGTAAGAGAAAACGATTCCTGAGATGGGAAGAAGGCCATATACAGTAGCAAGAAAATACTTGCCAATGTTATTAGAGTAGGTGTCAGTGCAGGAAAGATTCAGAAGTACAGAAGCGTCACAGAAGAAACTGGAAATTTCAACATTCTTGAAGTTGGTAATTTGTAAGAATCATCAAATTGTGCAGCTGAGAGTCCAAAAGACTCAGCAAAAATGACACCAAAATTAAGAAGCCACAGAAGCGAGAGTTCATAATGACTGCATAATGCAGGGGGTGACAGATGGCCACAAACTGGTCATAGGCCATCACAGTCAGAACCATATAATCAATACAGACAAGAATGGTAAAAAGAGACATCTGTGTCAAGCATCCTACATAGGAGATGATATCATTGTGAGTTTGAATGTTTAAAATCATGTTTGGAACCCTGGTAGAAATGAAACCAATGTCAGCCAAGGACAGGTTGGAGAGGAAGAAGTACATGGGAGTGTGGAGGTGGGAGTCAGAGCAGACAGCCAGGATGATGAGCAGGTTTCCCAGGATGGTGACCAGGTACATGGACAGGAATAGTACAAAGAGGATGGGCTGCAGGTCTGGATCCTCTGAGAAGCTCATGAGTAGGAATTCAGAGACACGGGTTAAATTTTGTGTTTGTATGTTTCTTGGACACCTTTTGAAAAGCAAAGAAAGTGTTTAAAAATAAATAAAACAGGCACCCCTCATTCTGGAAACATTGAAATCAAGTTTGCTCAGGAAGGTGCTCAAGATTTAGGCCCACACACCTTCAACAATAATTCTCAATAGTGAAAAACCCCATCTCCATCATCCACCCCTCTTTCCATACTCACTTGAGACACATTGAACTGAGCAATGTTAGAAGTCCAGAAGCAAAGGAGGGAATAAATTCATGATCACAATGAAATATTGCTTATCTTTAAGAAAAAAGGAAAGTAAGAAGCAGTTTGATATACCTCCTTTGGTTCTAAGGCCTTTCAACAAAGTCCTTTTACAAGATATTTGAGACTGCATAAGGACTGCTTTTCCTGACAACTAGATCAAGGTTGATGGATCATAACAAGAAAGCAGTATGGACCCATTTTTTGCAAAGGGTTCTCATCATTCTCATTTGCCTCCTTTGTTCATTAAAGTTTTCTAATTAAAAATTAAGCAACATAAATAAAAATCCTATCCTTGGTGAACTTCAAATTTGGATAAACATGATTACATGAATAAAATTGCTGACCACAATGTGGCATTAGTGTGCACTGTACCTGTCAATGATTTTAAAATCATAGACTGTAAGAATCTCCTTTGAATAGTTTTATTTTATGCAGGTTTATTTTATCAACCCATATAATATCAGCAAAATATCTGTTATATAAAATGCCCCTTGATTTTTTTTTCATTTTCTTGATTCTGTACTCCATCTGGCTTGATAAAACTGGATCATAGTTTTTTGATCTCAAACCATTAAGTACATTGTTGATGATCTAAACACTAAATAAAGACTCAAAATTCCAAGTTTTATTTCCAATCTACTTATTTCTTCTTCATAGATTTTCTGGTCAGTCATTCCTGACACATTGATTTCAATTCTCCTATTTAGGCTACATGAAATACATTTAGGTTCATTATTTATCATTTCTCACTGTGACTGAATTAGATACAGTATGAAATAGAGTACAACAAGAAATAATGTAACAACTTCTTGGAAATCTCATTTGTAAAAAGTGGGGTAGTAATTACCCACTTTGTATGGCTGTCATCAGAAAAATTTTTTAACAAATCTTTCAAGTGGCATAACTTGTACTTCTACTTGTGCATATTTTAGGATATCTAACATAGTGATGTCATTACAACACTAATTGTATCAGCATATCCACATCTGAAGTTCTCAGTGCTTCTTTTTTATACCACAGCTGAAATCGACTATCTAACAATATCCTAGTGTGTAGAACATGCTCCGTGAATATTGCTTATTCTTATGATCCATAACATCATCACCTATATTAAAACATATGAATCTGACAGTACTTCTTCCAGGACAAACATTGGCTAGAGATCTGAATTATTACATAGGAAATTTGAGTCTTAGTATCTCTGCCTTTTTCCATTCTCCTGCAAACCTGTCTCCCAGACACAGATATTGTCTTGAAGTGGGGATGTGTAAATTTTCTCTTGGTGTTTTCATGTCAGAATCATCTACTTTGCAGTTTTCCTTTACCTTGTCGCCTTAAAAGTACTTAAAAATACTCATCTAAGTATTCTGCAAAACAATACCTATTGCCCATGAAATATGCAAGTTTACATTAACCTGAGAATGTACTCTGTGAAGTACATTCACCTTCTGCAAAGTCTTTATCTGATGCAAAGTGTTATCTATTGAAAGGACACAATCTTTTAATTGGATAGTTTATTAATTAGATAATCATTTCAAAACCCTCTGCCAATCTCCATGTCACTCAAATAAGAATATCCAACTCCAATAAATGTGTTGGTTGGGGCTAGGTGATTGATTTCCAATAGAAAAGTGCATGTTCAAATTTGCTACTAATAACCTACATTTATGCCCTTCAAGAACAGCCAGTATCACCCATAACGTCTAAATCCTAATATGTATCAGGAAAATGAAGCGTCACCCCCATGTAGTAATAATCTCTCCTTGATGAATCCTTAAGAAAATTTGTCAAATTCAGGAAATACTCTTTCCCTTGGATCCAGCAGAAGAGATCATGCTGGAGTCAGGAAGGTAGCATTTCAGACCCACATCCCACCTGCCAGTGTGTGCACAGTGTGCGAATCTCTCCTCTTCTCCCTGCTCACTGCTTAAGGGAAACACAGAAAATAACACTACCTCCAAAGGGATATTTGAAACTCAACAAATGTTTGGTCATTGTGATTTAATAAAAAAATTCCATGATTTGGGAAATAGCAGCATTATGGAGGAAAGCCATGGTCAAGGGCACTGGAGGCTGGAATGAGGTGAAATTCTGATCTGTGCCTCAGTGGAAGGCTTCAGTGTTAAGTGCCCTTCAACTTCTGCCTCCTTGCCTTTCTTCAAACCCATGAAAATATCTGCCATGATTTCTGAAACTTTTTCTGCTGTGGATGACATTAAATGAAAATAAAGAGTCTCTACGTCCAAAGCATGGACACAGAGAGACAGTTTTAACTTGTGTCTATACCCATGGACACTGCTGAAAGGAAATAAAGTACAGACAGGAGGCCACAATTTGCTAATCCAAATTAATTTTGGTCAATTTAGAAAAGAAATGGTGCTGGGGGTTCAATGCTGAACAGACTTATTCTGGATGCCTCCCTGTGCCAAGCAGAGCATAGGCCTCACGGAGTCAGAAATAGAAAAAAAAAAAAGGAGACATTCTTCCCAAATATCCAGCACATATATCTGTAAGGTCAAAATTAAAATGCCCATCCAGAGATAGGAAAATGGTTATTTGGGGTCACTGGATATATTTGTTGAGTGGCATGAAGATTAACCTAGTCAGGACTAACACTATCAATAATATCCAGATTTTACTAATGAATCATAATAAATATATACCTCAGTGACATTCATTTGGTCATAAGTTATTTTTTAACTAAGCATTCAGTAATTAAAGAAATAGTGTATCTACTTCTTAAAATGATTGTCAAAGAACTCTACAGCATTAAAATGATGTGAAATTCAAAACTTTTTCTCAGGCCAGGTCTAAGGGTCAACTGTCACTTCCCTTTGTGCCTACTTGGCTTTTCCAAAGCTAGTGGACATCTCTGCCATTGTTTGGAGGTAACTCTATCTAATTTGGTTTTTCCCATATTTTATTCTATGATCACATATTAACTACATAGATAGCACAGGTTTTCTGTTTAATCTGGATTCATTGTCATTGTATCAACAAGAAATCACCTTGGATGACATTATTGAGTCTCAGAGATGCTAACAACCTGCCCTTTGTTGAAGAAAGAATGAACCTAGCCAACAGCAGAAAAAATTAAATTGTAAATCTGTGGTTGTGTTGCATTAAACTTTTTGACTTTTTTCCAAAATCAGAATATTTTAACTGGGATCCAGGGGTCTTAGCTTGAGGTACATACATATCTGGTACATTCTTAACCTTTTTCAAATTCCTGAGTAGTAATGCAGTCTAGACCTGCTTTGCTCTTCATCTGATGGAGACGGCTTATTACCAGAATGCAGGAGGATGTGGCAGCTGCAAAGTATCCTGGAGTGGGGGACACAGGGAGATCTTTGCTGGAATATTTGTGCCCATTTGATCTTAGATGTTTGTGCTCATCTCAGCCATTCTTCCTGAATTGGTGCTGATACAGCCACAAAGAGATCCCTCACCATAATTGTAACATATAAGCTTCTTTGGGGCCAACATCATAATTAAGCTTTTTGACAGCAAGATTTTGCAAAGAGTATCAACTGGATTTCACAGGAGTTCCGCAGAGAGCATATTCTTGTTTGAAGCTTCCTCTTTCTAAATACAAGGTTTGCTGACAAAGGCTGTAATAGACTCTGTTTCAACAGACATTTGTATAAAAGGTAATAGTTTGTTTTCTTTGGTAAGACTTGTGAAACCTCTGTCAAGACTAAGACTATGGGACAAAGAGTACCTGCCATGTAACCAACCACTATTATGAATCTCTGTCCCCAACTGTGTATAAATCTCAAATAATTTTCAGATCCAGAGTCCAGAGATTTTTAGTCATTAGACTCTTGGGACCACTGCAATTTAAATAACCCTGCTTCCTAAAAATACCTTGGGTGTCCAGCCTGATCTGTCCTACATCAGTGCAACTGATGCCATAGACTGTTCTGTCCTGGGATCTACCAGGAATCCCAAAGGGAAGTGCACAGGAAAGGGATTGCATCCTATGCAGACAGCAAGGTGAAACACAGGGTTGCTTGTGGAGGGAACAACCTGTCAGCACTGTCCTGCCAAGATGCCATATGCCTCAAAGCCACAGTGCACTTCAAACATGGCTTCAGCTATTTGACATGAACACCCAGCACAAGTTACTAAAATCTCTGATCTTTTCCAATATGTCAAATATAATAATGTGGCAATTATACCTTGATAAAAATTAGGCAGACAAATGTAAACACCCTACACATACCATACACTTCAGCACCTGTCACCCAGCACCCTCTCAATAAAGGATCATATGTTTGTGTGCTGTCCTCATCCAAGTCCACCTCCTCCTCCTCACCCTCCTAGACATCTCTCAGTGCTGAGGACAGTGTGAAGAGCACATTCCTCCATGTGGATGACAGTGTGTGGTAAGAAGGACCAGTGTGGGAGGAAAGGAAAACTGTAGTGACATTGCCGCCATGCTCACTACCACCGTGGATGTCACACACATGCCTCGACTCTCAGTCCCCATGACTGACACTGTGCAGTGCTCTCCCCTCTGGGCAGCCACACTGCATGTTGGTCCTTCCTCCATCCTCACCTCCCTCAGCAGTTACCTATTTACACGGTCTCAGGTGGTCGTGACTAAGGAGAGTGGATTCCACATGCCTGGTACCCAGGGACCTCCCACCTCATCTTTAGGGCTGACATCTGTGCATGCTCAGTTAGGGGCTTCCTAAGACACAACCAGGGTGAGAAGAAACACAGGATACAGCCCACCTGACTGGAGCCATCAAGCTGAAAGGCTGGAGGCACAGGCTGCACATTGACTATGATGTGACCTTGGAGGCTCAATGCATAGAAGTCCTGACTGGCCAATAGGTGAGCATATTACAGACTCTACAAACTTGCTAATATTAATGGTGGAAGAAAAATGTTAGAAAATTAACATTAATTAAGGTTTTGCACCAACTTTTAGCAAAAAGGAAGTTTATCTATACTACTGATTTTTAATTGGTTTTTTAAATAATAGTTTCTTAAATCCACTTTCATTATAGTAAATTTAAATTACAAAAAAATTGACATTATTACCATTGTCAATTGCATCTTAGTGGCATCAAATATAGACATAGTTGTTCAACAATCACTATCATGTACTCCAACATTCTTTATCTAACCAAAGTGAAACCATGTCCCCAATGTGAAAAGAACCAAACATCCCTTCTCAACATGAGTTCCAACCACTTTACTATAAAACTTGGTGAGAAATTAGCATAAGGGGCATATTGACAGGACCAGGTATTTAGCTTTGCTGCATTTTCAAGCATGCGTTGCAACCAGTCACCATGAGTGCTGAGATTTGCTGTGCAGTCTCCTCAGGGCACTCTTAATATCCCTGTTCCTCAAGCTGTAGATGAAGGGATTCAGCATGGGAGTGACCACAGTGTACATCAGAGAGGCCACCGCACCCTTTCTAGGAGAATGTGATACAGATGATCCAAAGTACACTCCAAAGGCTGTTCCTAAAAATAAGCAAACAACTGCCAGGTGAGACCCACAGGTGGAGAAGGCTTTGTACTTCCCAC
This sequence comes from Marmota marmota marmota, assembly GCF_001458135.2. Taxonomy (NCBI): domain Eukaryota; kingdom Metazoa; phylum Chordata; class Mammalia; order Rodentia; family Sciuridae; genus Marmota; species Marmota marmota. Next base: position 62,887 of record NW_026006697.1, read on the forward strand.
ATGAGGAAGGGATCCTCAGAATGGAGGAAATAATTTTGTAGTAAGAGAAAAAGATCCCTGCAATGGGGAAAAGGCCATAGATGACAATAAGAATGTATTTGACAATGATATTAGGGTAGATGTCCGAACAGGAAAGATTCAGAAGTTGAGAAGGATCACAAAAGAAACTAGAAATTTCCACATTCTTGAAGCTGGTAATTTTTAAGATCATCAAATTGTGCAACTGGAAGTCCAAAAGACTCAGCAAAAATGACACCAAAACTAAGAAGCCACAGAGGCGAGGATTCATAATGACTGGATAATGTAGGGGGTGACAGATGGCCACAAACCGGTCATAGGCCATCACAGAAGCATATATTCCATACAGACAAAAATGGCAAAAAAGGACATCTGTGTCAGACAGCCTGCATAGGAGATGACATCACTGTGAGTCTGAATATTTACAATCATGTTAGGGACTGTGGTGGAGATGAAACCAATGTCAGCCAAGGACAGGTTGGAGAGGAAGAAGTACATGGGGGTGTGGAGGTGGGAGTCAGAGCTGACAACCAGAATGATGAGCAGGTTCCCAAGCACTGTGACCAGGTACGTGGACAGGAACAGTCCAAAGAGGATGGGTTGCAGGTCTGCATCCTTTGAGAAGCTCATGAGTAGGAATGCAGAGACACGGGTTAAATTTTGTGCTTGTATGTTGCTTGGACATCTTTTGGAAAGCAAAGAGGGTGTTAAAAAAAGAAAAAGAAATACATTAAAAAGGAACCCCTCATCTGGAAACATTTGAATCCAACTATGCACAAGGAAGATGCTCACACATGAGGTCCACATACCTTCAACAATAATCCTCAATAGTGAATCGCCTGGTCTCTACATACACTTTCATTATTACTTTCTCCCTCATTCACCCATCTTTCCATACACACTTTTGAGACATTAAACTGAGCAATGTTAGAAGTCCAGGAGAATAGGAGAGAAGGAGTTCACGATCACAATAAAATTCAGCTTACTCTTTAAAGAAAATTAGGGAATAAATAATGACCTTCCTATAAAGGAAATTAAGACGCGGTTTGATACGCCTCATTTTTCTCTCAGGACTTTAGTCAAAGTCTGTTGACAAGATATTTAAGACTGTGTAAGAACAGCATGTCCAGACAACTAGATCAATGATGATGGATCAAAACCAGAAAGGTGTATGTGCCCATTTTCTGTAAGGGTTCTCATCATTCTTTGATCTTTTCATTTGCCACTTGTATGGATTTAAGTTTTCTCTTTAAAAATTATGTAACATAAAATAAAATCCTTGTTTTGGTAAACTTCAAATTTTGATAAGTATGATTGGGTCAGTGCACATAATCAATCATAGCATTGACCACAAATGTGGCATTAGTGTGTACTGTACCTGTCAATGATTTTTAAATCATAGACTTTAAAAATCTCCTTTGAATCACTTTATTATGTGCAGGTTTATTGCATCAACACATATAATAAAAGCTAAATGTCTATTATAGGAAATAGCCCTTAATTCTTTCTTTTCTTGATTCTGAATGCCATCTGGCCTGATAAAACTGCTTCATGGTTTTGTGATCTCAACCCATAAAGTTCATATTTTATGATCTAAGCACCAAGGAAAATCCTGAAGCTCTGGTTTAATTTCCATACTTTTTCTTCTTTATGGATTTTCTGGTCAGTCATTGGTAACACATTCATTTCAATTATATTATTTATATAATAGTAAAATAACACTTGTGTTCATTATTTATCATTACTCTTTGTGATTGAACTGCATATAGTACAAAGTACAGCATAGCAAGAAATAATGTAACAACTTCTTGGAAATTTTATCATTTGTAAAATGAGGTAATAATTACCTACCTTGTATGGTTATCATCATGATTTTTTTAACAAATCTTTTGCATTGCATAACTTGTACTTCTCTCCCATTATTTAATCTACTTGTGCATATTTTAGAATATCCATACTCAGTGATGTCAGACCAACACCAATTTTATCAGCATATCCACACGTAAAGTTCTTTTCTTATACCACACCTGAAATCCAATGTCTAACAATATCCTGGCATGTGGACATGCTCCATGAATATTACCTACTCTTATTGTCCATAATACCCATTACCTGTATTGAAACTTGAATCTGATAATACTTGTGGGAGAACTAACATTGGAGAGACATCTGAATCATTACCTTAGAAATTTGAGTCTTAGAATCTCTGCCTTTTTCCATTATCTTGCATACCTGTCTCCCAGACACACCTACTATCTTGAAGTGGTGAGCTATAATTTTCTGTTGGTGTTTTCATGTCATAATCATCTACCATACAGTTTTCCTTTACGAAACTGCCTTATGACTGCTTTGAGATTGAGAACGCTGTTTTCAAGCATGAGGGACCATGTGGTGAGCTCATGGAGGTTCTGGAGGGGGCCCAAGAGCATGATCTGTCCTGAATGATCATCAGCCTCCTCTACTGTGACCTCTCTTGTGACCTGTGGCTGTTCTTCCATAGTGCATGCAACAGGCGCCACCATTGATCTACCCTGTGATCACCAGAATCCCACGAGAAAGCACAGTGGGAACGGCTCTTTCTGCAGTGACAGGGAAGAGGAATGGCTGGGTGGCTTGCTGATGGGACTGCCTGCCAGGATTCCGTGATACCCTGTGTCCATGGTCAGACATCCCAATGGAAACAAGGCTTCACTCCTATCTAACAAATGAGTACAAGTTACATAATTGTAATGCACTTTTTCATTTTATATAATGTAGTAATAATGTGGACATATATAACAAAGGTGAGATGGTGCACATGAAATGACACAGAGCACCTTGCTCAGCTCCTGAGCCTGGGAAGCCCTGCACCTCAGTTCATGGTGCTCTGGCTTCTGTCATCCTCATCATCATCCTTACATCACCAACTTTAGTCCTTTTCTAAACCTCAGAAAACACTCTTGAAGGACCCATTTTGTACTGTTGTGGGTGAGATTTCTGTGTGAATTAGAACCAGTGTGGGTGGAGAGCACATTTTGAATTTCTGATCTCCCCACCTGAAACAAAAGCTTGAACCCCACAGTGTCCAAGGTTGAAGCTGCACACTGGTGTCCTCCCATCTGGCTACTCTGTGGTGTTTGTCCCTGTGCTGAGGTAAGACTACTTCCCCATTCCTTCCCACATCCAAGGCCCCCTCTGCACTTACTGGGTCATGCTGCTTCCCTGCAGGGTCATGACCAAGAAGTGCTGATCCTGAGACCCTACCAAGTGTGGAGCCCAGGGAAGGCTCAACTGTGTCCACAGAACAGATGGTGTGTTCAGGAGCTTCCTGATGCAGACACCCCAGGAGGAGAGACGGCTACACAGGTCACTGGATGATGCCATCAACTGAAGGACTATAAGCACTAGCTGAGTGAGGACTATTACATGACCTTGGAAAATCAATACTCAGAAATTATAATTAGATTAATTAGTCTATGAAATCCCCATCTCCAGGGATTTCCAATCATTAATGGGGAAGACAAAGGAAAATGAATGCTCATAAAAGTTTCTTGCCCTAACTCTAATTAGGAAGAAGTTTATATATTCTATTTTCTTTTATTTCTTTGCTTTTTAAGATATATTTGTGATTAATGTCCATTTATTGGGGTATGATATAAATACAAAAAAATTACCATTTGCACCACATTAAGTACATATTTTGGTGACATTAGTTGCATTCACATTGCTGTGCCATGATCATTAGCATTCAAATCCAGAAATTTTACATCTTCTAGAATTTAGCTGTGTACCCAGGTGAAAAAAAACTCACCATTCCTCCCACCCCAAGCCATTGACCACCACACTTCTGTGAAGCATGATGAGAAGAGAGTCATTCAAACAAAAAGCAAATGCTCAGGGAAGGGGCATTTCTATGACTGGCTTTAATTATGTTATATTTTCCATTCTGCGTTACCATCGGGTGACTCAGATCCTGAGAATGCTAGCAGCCTCCTCAATGGTGGAGTAATGACTCTGTTCCTCTGGCTTAACTGAAGTATTCTGCATACAGGTGCCTACTGTACAACCATGGAGACCAGAACACATTTTCTACACTCCAAAGGTGCTTGAATTTGCCCTATTTTATACTTCCAAGTCATGGTAATGGGGAACAAACATTTTCTGTTTAATTTGTATTCAATGCAACTGTATGAGTAGAATCCACCTCAGTTGCTGGTTCTCAGTGACACTAACAACCTGCCCTATGTTCAAGAAATGATAGGTAGATCTAGCAGCACTGATGCTAAATTGTGAATCTCTGGCCTGATTAATGAATCTTTTTAATGGTTTCCTAATATTAGGAACATTCTAAGCAGAGCTCCAGAGGGCTCAACTGCAGACACATCTCAGGTACACTCTGACCACTCGTCAGTTTCCTGATTCATAATAAAATCCAAGCATGACTCTGGGTCTTCTTTTCATGTTGAGTGGGCTCATTGTAAGAATGCAGAGGATGTGGGGAGCTCCAGGGATACCCTGTGGGGGAGGTCTGTGCCCAGCTATTCTTACCTACTTTTTCACTGATATTTTCCTCTTTGAGCCATTCACCCATGTGCCCTGTGTCTCAACTCCACAGTGCAATTCAAATGTGGCTGCAGTAATTCAACCTAAAAACCTAGCGTGAGTTACACAAAAAAACTGTGCCCCATTTTTGCAAAGTAAAATAAAGTGCCATGTAGACATTAGGATAAACCTTGCAGATGAATTCAGATAATTTGCATGGAACACTGTTCAACACTGGCACTCAGGAATCTCTTACTAGAAATTCATGATGTTATTTATGGTTGATCTCCTCATCCTCATCACCTTCATACACCCATATAATGCTTAGGAGAAGTATAAATGGAGTGTATTTACTCGCTTTGTGGAGGAAACTCTATGGGAAATAGAATCATCAAGGTAGGAGAAGAAACACTTTGCATGAGATTTTGGTTACCATCACCACAACCAGTCTCCCATGTGGCTACTCAAACATCATGTTCATCACTGTGAGGAGGAGGTAATGCTTAGGACATTCCCTCTTCCAATATTCATCTCCCACAGAACTTACTGGTTTGCCCTGTGTATCTGGTATGTCATTACCCAGGAGAGCAGCCCCAACACACCTCCCTAGCAGGAGTACCATGGCCCCACTCAGGATGAACGTCGATGCAGTTTTGGATAGCAGGTGCTTGATGCAAATAATCATTTGCAGAAAATAGATGGAATGTGAGAATATTATGTTAAGCAAAGTAAGTCAAATTCAGAAGGTAAAAGGTCACATACTTCCTTTCATTTGTGGAAGATAGAGAGGAAAAAGAAAAGAAAAGTGGGGCATTATTGCATGAAAAGCAAAGGGATGTCAGAAGAGCAGAGGAAATGAACCAAGGGGTGGAAGAGGGGAGAAGATTGGGGGAATGCTGGGGAGTGACATCACCGAATTCTGTTGTTATATTGTGTGCATGTACAAAAATGTCACAATAGATGCCAACACTGCATACAATTAAAATGCACCAATAAAAATGTAAAAGAAAAAACTACAGAAATCCACTTCATCATCAAAAAATTATAATCACTGTTCTTGACAACTAAATCTTGTAGGAATTTTAATGACTTCATATAAAATTTCAGTTCTTGGCATCGCTGCCTGACACTATTCTCCTGCACATCTCTGCCCTAAAAGCAACTACTCTCAGAAATTTTAAGGGTAGATTTTCCTGTCATTGTCTCCATGTCTGCATGTATTTATGTATACATAAATAGTTTTCTTAAGCACATGCCTAAAGAGTAGCTAAATCTCACCTAGGGAATATACAACAAAATACGTATTGCCCTGCAATGTGCTGATTTGTTTCAACATGTAGTTTAAATTTTCCCTAAAAAGGTACATATATCTACTTTGAAGGATTTAAACTGCTATGCAACATTACCTGAGAGACAAACATTACTAGTTTTTTTAGTTCATTATTACAATAAACATTGCAAAATACTTGTGTACTGATTCATATCATATAAGTGAGATTTCATATAATATGTGGATACACAAGAATTGTATGACCTCTGTGTTAATCACCTATCTGTTACTGTGACAAAATGCCAAAGAAAAATCACATAAAGGAGGAAAAGCTTATTTTGTCTCATACCTTCAGAGATTTCAGTCCATTGTCAGCTGGCTCCATTGCTTGGAGCTGGAGGTGAGGCAGAGCATCATAGAAGAAGGGAATGGCAGGGTAAGGTTGCTCACCTCATATCAGCCAGGAAGAAGAGACAGAGGAAGGGAGGGAGGGAGGAAGAGAGAGAGAGAGAGAGAGAGAGAGAGAGAGAGAGAGAAGAGATGAAAGGAAAGGAGGAACAGAAGGAAGGAAGGAAGGAAGGAAGGAAGGAAGGAAGGAAGGAAGGAAGGGAGGGAGGGAGGAAGGAAAAGAAATTGGCTAAGAAAAAGTTGCATACCCCAAAGGCCCTCCCACAAGAACCCCCTCCCTCCAGATATGTGGCCCCTCCTACAGTTTCTCACATCTCTCTGAAATCCACTGAGCTCTGAATTCATCTGTGGACTAATCCACAGATGAGGTCAGAGCTCTCATGGACCAACCATTTCTCACCCAGCATCTGAACACAGCCATGCTTTGGACCAAGCCTTCAACACACGAGTCTTTGGGAGACAGAACAGATTCAAACTGTACCAGTTTCCAAACAGATATTCACATTCAATGTTCACACAAGTACAATTTTGAAAATTCCAATTAAAAGTCCCCATTTATCCCTCCCAAAGAATGACAGCCATCAATTTGCTATTAAATATCTTGATATATAAAATCCAATAAATTACAAAAATATGACTAATAATGCAGTATTTACAGATTTATTTGCTTCATTTTATTGAATTTTCCTAACTACTTATCAAGTGGAGGTCAAAATTCCTGAGATTAGACTATTCTACTGAGGAGCCTCCTCAGGGCATTTTTAATGTCCTTGTTCCTCAGGGTTTAGATAAAGGGGTTCAGCATGGGGGTGAAAAAACTCTATATCACTGAAGACACCACATCTTTCTTGGGTGAGGATGACACAGCTGAACCAAGGTATGCTCCAATGCCTGTTATAAATCTAAAACATAAAATAAGCAAACAACTGACAGGTGAGACGCACAGGCAGAGAAGGCTTTGTACTTCCCACTCAAAGATGGGATCTTCAAAATGGAGGAAACAATTTCATAGTAAGATAAAAGGATCCCTAAGACTGGTAGAAAACCATAGATGGCACCAATAAAATACTTGATCATGTTACCAGAGAAGTTGTCATAACAGGAAAGACTAAGGACTTGAGTAGGGTCACAGAAGAAATTAGAAATTTCCACCTCTGTGAAGCTGGTAAACCCTAATGCAATCAGAATTCAAAGCTGGGATTTAAAAAGAGCAAACAACAAAGACACCAAAACTAAGAATCCACACAGATGAAGGTTCGTAATGACTGGATAATGCAGGGGTGACAGATGGCGATGAAGCAGTCATAGGCCATTACAGTCAGAAGCAGATCATCCATGCATGAAAATATGACAAAAAGAGACATCTGTGTCAGGCAGCCCACATAGGAGATGACTCTGCTGTGAGTCTGAATGTTCGTGAGCATCTTTGGGACGTGGTGGAGATGAAGCAGATGTCAGCCAAGGACAGGGTGGAGAGGAAGAAGTATATGGGGGTGTGGAGGTGGGGGTCAGAGATGACAGCCAGGATGACAAGCAGGTTCCCAAGCACTGTGGCCAGGTACATGGACAGGAACAGTCCAAAGAGGAGGGGCTGTGGGTCTGGATCTTCTGAGAAACCACGAAGATGAAATTCTGATATGATTGTTAGAATTTTTCCTTCTATATTACTTGCACACCTTTTGAAATAAATGGGAAAAAAGAAACATATAAACAGGCACCCACAGTTCTGTATGTATTTTGAACTCATATATTCACATATTAAGTATTCACACTTGTGGATTATACCCTTCAGCAGTATTTCTCATTGATAAACCCAACTATCTTGGAACTCTTGTACTATTGGTTTCTCTGTTTTCCTGCTCCTTCTACATAAACCTGCTTTACAGACACTCAACAATGTTATAAGACCACTAATATAAGCCAGATGTGGTGGTGCAGACCTGTAATTCCAGTGTCTTGGGAGGCTGAGATAAATTCAAGGGCAGCCTCAGCAATTTAGCAAGGCTTTAAGCAACTTTGTGAGACCTTGTCTTAAAATTTAAAAATAAATAAATAAATAAAAATGGCTATTGATGTGACACAGTGGGTAGGCACCCTGGTTTCAATCTCAGGACCACACACACACACACAAAAAAAGACCCATAACATTACACACAAGCTCCCAATCACAGTAAAAGACAGCCTGGATAAAGAATAATATCATTTATTCTCTGCTTCTTTTAAGAAAGAAATAAACAATAAGCAATAGCCTTTCCACTTTCAGAAGAAATAATCATTAAAAAGTAATTTAAGAAGCACTCAAATGTATCTATTTTTATCTAAAACTATGGCATGATACTCCTATACATAGAATATTTAGAAAACATTTACAAGACTTAAGACTGTAGATACTGATACTAAATTAAAGTTGATAGCTCATAATCAAAACTGTGTTATGGGCCATTTTCCTCCCAGCGACTTCTCATTAATCTTGGATTTCTGATTTCCCTCCTTTTTGCAAGTAAATATCCACTCAAATGTAGTTTGCATTTTATGAATACTTATTTGTAATTCCTATTCTTGGATTTGATGAACTTCAAATTTTTATAAACATTTTTAGAAAATACACAAATGTATAACATCCCTGACAGCAAATACAGAATTAGTGCACACTGCACTGGTCACTGGTCAAAGCATAATGAAATGTTGAGAATCTTTTTGAACATTTTCGTCAACACCGATTCACCTGCACCCTCTATCAATGCAGCACCACATCTGTGGTAAGGACAGATATGTGGGACTTTTCTTTCTAGATTCTCTGTTCTTTAGTGAGCTGGCAATGCTCTTTCACTGTTTCTCTGATCACAAAGTGAATCATTTTCAGGGAGGACTTTGACCCCAGGCAAAGCTCTGAACTCTAGATTTCATTATCAAACTTAATTCCCTGAGTTTTGATCAGATAGACATATTCATGACAATTCTTCCTGAAACATGGATTGCAGTTCATTTACTTCAGCAACCTGAAGGAAACTCAGGTTCATTATTTCATCACCTTTCACTATGATATAGTTTGGAAACAAAGCAAAGGAGAAAAATGCCCAAAATAATGTAAGCACATCTGACAATTTTCTCATTTATAACATGGTGACAATATTTTCCCATTTTATATATTTTATAATCTTTTTAACAAACCTTTTTAAATCCCTGGGTCTAGGAATATCACTCAATTGTAGATAACTTGTCTGCCATGTAAGCCGTGGTTTTTAATCTCTGAATTTTTTATTATATTCACCAAATATTAACAACATACAGGGCATCCTTTATCTGTTTAATCCTTTCTTGATGCAGTTGCCTCAATTACAACTCAACTCAGAAGACAAGGCCTAGGCTAAGAGAATCCGTACCCTGTTCTTTATCACAGCAATGGAAACAGCCTTCAGGGCTCAAAACTGAATTCTCCACCTCTGGGTGACATGCACCCCTTCTGCTCATTGTTCCCAACAATCCAAAAGAGAGCAGAGGTACAGAGGTCTTAGCTACAGTTCCACCCCAGGTGCACTTTAAAATTCTTTCTAGACTACTGAGTAGTAATGAAATCAAGACCTGAACTTCAGACTGCTTTTGAGATCAGGTTGATGTCAAGAATGAGGAACGTGTGTACAGCTGCAGGGATATCCTGGGGTGGCGAGAGAGGATCTATACTGAATGAGTGTCTGTCTTCTCTTTCTCTGAATTCACCCTGTGATTTCAGACATTCTCCCTATAATTGTAGCACCAGATGCCACCCACTGATCTGTCCTGTGCTCCACCAAAAAATTCCAAACTGAAGTGCACAGTGAAGGAGGGTCTCATCCTGGAGTGACAGGGAAGGGGAATGTTCACCGGGGACAAGGCCACCTGGCAGGACAAGGCCTGACAAGGCCATCCTGCCTAACCTGCTCAAACACTCTGTCTCTAATCAAACCTCAATTCAAACAGGACTTCAGATTTTCAACCTAAAATCCTACCACAAATTACATAAAAATATTGTGCTTCTTTCTTTCCTGAAAAATAAAAGTAATGTGGCACTTTTGACATTGGGTAAATGATGGGAAAAATGCTTTATACAGTTCATACTCCATCATAAATTGATACAATCTATATAGAATGCAAAGTCAGAGTTTGGAGCTCATAAATATACCAATAATAAGAGAGACAGAGTACAGGCAGAAGTCAGGAGAAGGGAGGAGGGAGGACTGAATGGAGGAAGGGAAAATTGACATTGATCAAATTATGCTATATGCATATATGAATATGCCACAGTGACACCCACTACTCTGTGTCATTAATATATGTATGCCAATAAAAATATTTAAAAGAATAAATTTTGATCAGATAGACATGTATTTGAATCCTGGATATTAATTTTTTCCAATTCTGTCACAGGGGTTAATTAGTTAAGAAGATTTTATCATTTAAAAAGACTCAGCATGTATAAAATGCCCACACCCATGACTGGCACACAACAGTGTGCTTAATTATTATTAAACAAAAAGGTGAATTTCAGTAGTAAATTTAATAAAGCTAAAAATCTGTAAAGGTCAATTAATATTGGCTCATGATGTGATGGACACTATCCTCATCCTCATCATCACCTTCATAAATGTCTTGGAGAGCTTAGGAAAGAGTTCAGTGGGACCTACTTTCAGTTATGGTCTGAGAGCTGTCCATGGAAAGTAGAACCAGGATGGAGGAAAGCAAGACTCTGAATGAGATTTCTAGGACCCCACAACAACCAAGATCATAAACTTCACAATCCTGGTAACTGAAATTTGACCCATTCTTTTTCTCCCATCTGCTCTCCCAAAATGCATGTCTGTCCTGGTGATGAGGAAACAATGCTTCATACAGTTCATATGCCATCATTCGCCTCCATCAGCACTTACTGATTTGCACTGGGACTCTGGTGGGTCATGGCCAAGGAGTGAAGATCCAGAGCCCATCTGATGCCTGGTACTCAATGAAGCCTCAGGCTCTGTCCCCAGGATTTCTATCCATGCAGTCTCAGATAAGAGCTTCCTGAAACAGACCAACCATGGAAGGAGGAGGCACAGGGATGGAGCCCACTGGACTCAGAAGGGCTGCAGGCACAGACTGATTGTTGACTGTTATATGACCTTGGAAGCCCAATGCACAGAGCTCCTAATTAGCCAAATTGGTCCAGGTTACCATAAACTCTAAAAGTCTCCTCATATCAATGCCAGCTGAGGAAGAGAAAAATCAGTGTCCACAAAAGTTCTTGGACTCTTCCTCTACACCAGAGAAACCTCCTGGGTTTATCATTTCTTTCATTAATTTTTTCCTTTGCCTTGTTCCATTTTTATGATGGTGAAATTTCATTCCCTCTAAAAATGGCAATTTTCCCCATTGCCAAGGGCACATATCAGCAGCATTAATCACACTCACACTGTGGTGCATCCATCACCAGCATCCATAGCCAAACTGAAAATTTCTACACAACATAAAAATCTTGCTATTCCTCCCAGCCACAAAATTGGCTCCCAATATTCTCCCATCAAAAAGGATGACAAATTGAAGTCATTATGCATAATGTGACAGAAAGGCAGGCTAGATTTCCAGGTTTATTTTTGTAGGTTTGTTGCTTTTTCCACCCTACATTTAAACTGATTGCTTAGGTCCAGACAGTTCTGCTGTGGAGCCTCCTTGAGACACTTTTTATGTACTTGCTCCTCAGGCTGAAGATGAAGGGATTCAGGACATGGATGAGCAAAATGTAAATGACTAAGGCAATATCTCAGAGATTTTGACAAACTGAACCAAGGAACACTCCAATGATGGTTCCACATTATAAGCCAAAAACTGATTGAAGAGTCTTACAGGACAGAAGCATTTATATTTAGCAGCTGATATGAGAGTCTCAGAACCAAGGAAAACAATTTTTTTAGAAAGATAAAAGACTTCCTAAGATTCAAAAAAAATGTACAAAAAATACCTGACAATGTTATTAGAGAAGGTATCAGGTCAGGTGTGATTAAGGAGTTGAGAAGGATCACTGAAAAACCTGGAAATTTCCACATCCATAAAGTAGGGAAGTTATAATCAAACTGTGCATCTGGGAAACCAAAAGGTTAACCATGTAAGACACCAAACTAAGAAATCACAGAAGTGAGGGTTCCTGATGACTGGGAAATGCAGGGGAGACAGATGGCTACAGTTCATAGGCCATGTTACTCAGAAGCATATCTCATATGCTTTCAAAAACAAGAAAAAAGCCATCTGTATAATACAACCCACAAAATAGATTATTCTATTGTGGATTTGGATGTTCACTGTCATCTTTAAGACCTTGGCAGACCCAGGACAGGTTGCAGATGTGTTGGCAGGATAAGGAGCAGGAACATGGACAATCCAAGGAGGGATGACTAAACATCTCAACCACCACAGGTGCCCAGGAGTAAGAATTTTGTGACATGTGTAAGATTCTCTGTTAATGCATTGTTTGACCATATTCTGGGAAAATAGAGAGTGTTGGATAAAAGAACAAATAAAAAAAACACCCACCACTCAGTATACATTTTGAATTCAGGTATTCAAAGGAAGGTATTCACATACCGTGGTACATACACCTCACAATACTTCTCAGTTGTGACTAAAAAAATCTTTTTAAAACCCTTGCATTATTATAATCTGTGTTATCTTCCATAAACTCCTACTTTAGAGACACTCAGCTGAGCATGCATAGAAGGCCAAGAGCATTAGAGATAATGGTCATGTTCTCTTTGAAGAAAAACATAGAAAATAATAAATATGCTTTCCCTTTCAAGAAGAATCACTTTTATAAAGGGAAATTAAGAAGCTGCCCAATATAATTCATTTCATTCTGTGCTAGTGATACAAACCCTCTTTATTTAGGACTGCCTTATCTAAATTTTAAGTTAAGACTCATAGTTATGACTGGAAAGCATTGTGTTAAATCAATAGATATTTTTATTAATCTCGGGTTTTCTAATTTCCCTCCTTTCTGGATGCAAGTGCTCAGACAAATAAGATTTATCTTAAAAAATCACTTAATATATGATTAGAATTGTTGGTCACAGTAGATGTAAAATTTTGATAATATAATTTGGTCAACCCACATAATCAGATACCACTGACCATAAATGTGGAATTATTGTACACTTTGCCTGTCAATAATTAAGTCATCATGAAATTTGAAGAATATTTTTGAAAATTTTTATTTAACACAGCCTTCCTTTTGATCAACCCATTAAATATCAGTAAAATATTTGTTTATAAGATATCTTCTAGTATTTTTCTCCATTTTGGTTTTCCCTTTTGTTGTAGCCTGGCAATACTTTTATTTTTTTCTGGTCATAAAGCCTCTTTTTTATGGTTGAAGATTTTGGCAACAGGGAACATGCCAAACCCCAAGTTTTGGTGCCAACTGTATACCTACTTAATAGATTTTTTGTCAGTTTTTCCTGATACATGGACTAGAACTCTCTTGCCTCAGCTCCCTGAAGACAAACCCAGTTTATTATTTTGTCAGGCCACTCTGATTTGATAGAAAACAGATAAAAAAGAGAAAATTACAGGAAATATTATTAACACACCTGGGCAATTTCCTCATGTGTAAAATGGGTATAACAATTATTTACATTATGATTGTTTTAAGAAATTTTATTGTGGGGCACAGTGGCATATGCCTGTAATCCCAGAGGCTCAGGGGACTGAGGCAAAAGGATCACAAATTCAAAGCCAGCCTCAACAAAAGCAAGGCCCTAAGCAACTCAGTGAGACCCTGTCTCTAAATGAAATACAAAATAGGCCTGAGGGTGTTGCTCAGTGGTCAATCCCTGAGTTCAATCCCCTTAGTTCAATCCCTGGTACCAAAAAGAAAAAGAAGAAATTTTGTTAATTTTATGGTCTTAATGGTACATTATAATTGTACATAATAATCAGATTTATTGTGACATGACTGTTAGAAAACTATCACCACAGAGTATAACTTGCTCAACCTCATTCCTCAGTACCTTCTCTCTCTTTCCTTTCCCTTCTCTTCCACCTTATCCCCTTCCTCTATTGTACTGGTCTCCTTTCTATTTTTTCTAATTACCAAATTATAAACACATAAAAATGGGTTTCATTGGAGTATACTCATACATAGAAATCACATAATTTTGTTCTCCAGTGAATTATTCAAATAAAGAATCCTATCACTATGTAAAATGTGAGTTTAATGATGAACAGTTTTCAAATGACACTTCATCCTGGAGTGATGTGATTTCTAAAATGTACCTCAAATAAAATCACAATTTTTGCCCAGCCCCATCTATTTGTGCTACATTTTCTAGTTTTATTTTCTAGAAATCACCTTTTTGTACATTTTAGAACCACATATTTATTTATATTTTCTATCATGTGCAATTTAAATGTATCATTTTAAGCCTTGTTAACTTCACAATTCATTGGCATTAATTATATTCATGTTGTTAGAAAACTATCACAAACACAAATTTCTAACAAATTTTGATCTTTCCTAATTGAACCTTCATACCCTATTACTGCCTCTCTCCAGTGGTGACAACAGCAATCTCACCATGAATGTTAGAAATTAAAGTTAATAAACTACAAAAATAAGGTGACCAAAGAAGCAAGATTTATAGGTATTGATGTTAAATTTTATTGTTATTCCAAACTAAATATTAAGTTGATGTCCCAGATAATAAGAACAGACAATTCTACAAAGAAGCCTCCTCACAGTGTTTCAAATGTCTCTGTTCCTCAGGCTGTAGTGAAGGGGTTCAGCATGGGGGTGACAACTGTGTACAACACTGAGGCCTCTGAAACTTTTCTAGATGAATGTGACACAGCTGAACCAAGGTACACTCCAATGCTTGTTCCGTAAAATAAGCAAACAACTGACAGGTGAGACCCACAGGTGGAGAAGGCTTTGTACGTCCCACCTGAGGATGGTATTATCAGAATGGAGGAAATTATTTTATAGTAAGAGTAAAAGATCCCTAAGATGGGAAAAGGCCAAAGATGGCACTGCCAAAGTACACAACTAGGTTATTTGTGAAGGGGTCAGAACAGGAAAGTCTGAGTACTTCAGAAGGAACACAAAAGAATTTGTAAATTTCCACATCCTTGAAGGTGGTAACCTGTAATGCAATCAAATTGTGCAGCTGGGATTCCAAAAATCCAACCAAAAAAAGTCACCGAAACTAGTAAGTCACAGAGGAAAGTGTTCATAATGACTGGATAATGCAGGGGGTAACAGATGGCCATCATGGTCAGAAGCAGATCATCCATACATACAAATATGATAAAAAGAGACATCTGAGTCAGGCAGCCCACATAGGAGATGGCTCTGCTGTGAGTTTGAATATTCTTGAGCATCTTTGTGACCATGGTGGAGATGAAACCAATGTCAGCCAAGGACAGGTTGGAGAGGAAGAAGTACAGGGGGGTGTGGAGGTGGGAGTCAGAGCTGACGGCCAGGATGATGAAAGGGTTCCCAAGCACTGTGACCAGGTACATGGACAGGAACAGTCCAAAGAGAAAGGGCTGCCAGTCTGGGTCCTCTGAGAATCCCAAGAGATGGAATTCGGAGACACTTGTGAGATCTGTGGTTCTGAATTGATTGGACAGCTTTTGCAAAAAAAAAAAAAAATAGGATGAGAGAAAGAAATACATGAAATCCCCAAGCACTCTGTCCACATTTGAATTCAAGTATTCCTAAGGAAAGTGTTTACACTTGATTCCCAGACATTTTCAACAACATTTCTCAGTAGCCAAAGCCCAATCTTCATACATTCTTTCATTATTGTTCTCTGTGTTATTCACTCTTTTCTACACTCACTTTACACTCACTTTAGAGAGATTGAACTGAACAATGTTGAAGTCCAGGACCATGGAGAGAATACATTCATGATCACTGTACAATGCAGCCTATGCTTTAAGGAAAAAAAAGGGGAAAAACAGCCTTCCTTATAAAGAAAAGTAATTTTAATAAAAGGAAATTAGAAGCAGTCCACTATACCTTGATTTGTACTAAGAACTTGGGACAAATCCCTTAGAATTATAAAACTTAAGAAACTGTACCTCCTATATCAAGAAAACACCAGCTGTGACAAATCAGAAATGAAAGAGATATTTTTCCCAAATACACAGCATATAATCTGTAAAGTCAAAAATAAAATGGCCAATCCAGAAACAGGAAAACGGTACCTTCAGGTCAATGGATGTTTTAGTTGAGGGGCATAAAGAATACCTCTTATCATCAGTAATAATAATAATAACATCTAAATTATATTTTGCCCTAATTTTGAACATGCATCACATATTAGTCATACACAGAGCACCTATTTTCTGTTTCATCCTGACTCACTGCAGTTGTCTCAGCTAGAAATCAACTTAGATCACAATGCTGAATCTCAGACATAAACAGCCTGCCCATGTCACAGTAAGGATAACTAAAGTCTGGCCCGCCCAACATTTATAGTGTTTCACAGATGACAAAGTTTTCAGCAGAGGTCCTAACCATGGGTACATCTCAGGAATATTTTAAACTCTTTTCAGTTCCATGAGTAAGAATAAGATCAAGAGCTGACCTTAGGTTTCCTTTTGAGATTGAGAGATTTACAAGCGTGGAGGACCATGTGATCAGGGGCATTAATACTCCTGAGTGGGTGTAAGAGCATGACCTGTACTGAATATGATCTCTCCTGTGACCTGTGGTTGTTCTTCCATAGTGGATGCAGCAGAT
The DNA here is from genome assembly GCF_001458135.2 of Marmota marmota marmota. NCBI lineage: Eukaryota > Metazoa > Chordata > Mammalia > Rodentia > Sciuridae > Marmota > Marmota marmota. Next base: position 79,854 of record NW_026006697.1, read on the forward strand.
ACCACCCAGTATTCTGCTCAGTGATCACCAGGAATCCCACAAGGAAGAGCGCAGGGAAAAAGGTTTCCCTATTGGAGTAATTGAGAAGTGAAATGTTTGATTGGCTTGTTGATGGTACAGCCAAGCCAGGATTCTCCTCCATGATGCCCTGTGTCCATACTCGCACAGCCCAATGTAAACAAGGCTTCACTCTTTGCTACCTAACAAATGAGTACAAGTTATATAAGGACAATGCACTTTTTCATTTTCTGTGAAAATGGGCATACATAACTAAAATTAGGTGATGCACAAGAAATTAAACATATCACATAGAAGTGTCACTCAGCACCTGCAACATGGAAGCCTTCTTTATGGGTTCATAATACTAAGGTTACTGTCATTCTTCTCATCCTGATCATCACCATCATGGATCTTCATAGTACTTAGGAGACACTTTAGAAGGACCCATTTGTGCTGTTATGGGCATGATTTCAATGGGAAGAAGAACTCAATGGGTAGAGTGAACAAGATTTGAATAAGATTTCTGACACTCCACCTTTTTATTGGTTCTTTGTAGTTATACATGCCAATAGAATCTATCTTGGCATAATTATACAAGCATGGAATATATCTTCTTCATATTCAGACCATAGGACCTATTCTTCCCCTACATTTTTCCCACCTCATGCTCCCTTCCCTCTATTGATCTTTCTGCCATTTACCCATAGTTATTACTATTTTAATTAATTTCTTGTGGATGTACACAATGGTGAGATTCACTGTCATGTAAACTTCACAATCCACATCATTGAAACTTTACATATTTGTGTCCTTCCAGCTGGCTACTAAACTGTGATGTTTGCATTCTTGATAAGGAAATAATACTTCCAACAGTCCTTCCAAGATCCCAAGGTTTCCTCTGCACTACTAGATTACATTATTTCTCTGCTGGGTCATAACAAAGAATTTCAGATCCCAAGATTCAACCATACCAGATGCCCAATAAAGGCCCAGACCCCATCTGCAGGATTCATATGAATATCATGTCAGATAGAAGCTTCCTGAAGCAGATGACCATAGGAGGAGGCCCATCAGTGCAGCTCACAGAACAGACGTGGTTAAGCTGAAGGACTGGCTTAAGACATAAGGCTACTTGAAATGCCTTAACTGATGCACAGTATTTATTGTAAGGGAGGGACATCATTTGATATGTTAGTTTATTATCACAACAAGCCTTTAAAAATTCTTGCTCCTCTCTCCATGTAATTTCCATATAATATGCAGATGGAAGACAGTTGTTTGATTTTAAACAATTGATGTATATTCATTTTATTATTAAAAACCTATGTCTGTTGTCCAAACAAAAATATGAGTCATTATCAACTACATCCTCTTATTCTGAAGTTCTATTATTGAAATATCTCAGCAATCTGTTTAGAAATAATGCTCCCATGATAAATCACCAAGACATTTCATCCAGTATTATGAATAATATCTCTACCCAGATCCAATTGGAGGGAGAATGGCCTGAAATGGGGTGAGGAAAATAACATTTTATTCCCATATCATTTATTTAACCATGTGCATAATATGTGGAAAATTCTTCAACTCTCTATGCTCATCTGCTTAATAGAAATGGAGACAACACCCATCTCCATTCCAGGTGTGATACCTAAAGGAACATTGAAACTTAGTAAATGTTGGGTCGCCCTGGCATTTTCAAAATAAGAATCCTATCACTATGGAAAAAGTTAGTCTAATGGATAATAAAATTTCAAATGGCATTGCACTCTGGAGTGCTGTGAATCTTAAATGTGCTTTAGCCCTCCTCACAGTGTTTGCTTATGCCTCTCTAATTGTTTTTTTTTTTTCTTTTTCAATCATGATAATCTCAGACATGATCTTGGAATTAAAAAAAATGCTGCAGGTGTCATCCAATGGAATACAGGCCAGTATTTCCATGACATAGACACAAATGTACCAACATAACTTGCCTCTGGTTCTACAAGACATTCCTAAAAGGTATGAAATGGCAGGCAGAAAAAAGCAGAGTGTGTTGAAGACACAGTGATTATGGACATTTTTATGACCCAGGGAATGATCTCTTCAATGTTTAAAACAGATTTTTACTTTTTATGCCTCTGTGCCTTTGTGTAGGTTTTGTGGAATCAAAACTGAAAGAGGCTTAATCATTCCTCTTCAAATACACAGCATTTACTTGCAGAAGGATAGAAATAAAAGGGCCCATTATAAAAAAAAATGCTGACTTTGGGTCAGAGGATATTTTAGTTGTTATGTTTCCCCTCTTACAGTTTCCACCACCTCCCTGAAGCCCTCTCAGCTATGTATCCATCCATGAATCACTCCACAGAGGAGGTTAGAGCTCTCAGGGACCAACCATTTCCCACCCAGCATTTCTCACCCAGCATCTGAGCACTCCTGTGCTGGCACCAAGCCCTCAACGCGTGAGTCTTTGGGGGACATTCCAGGTCCAAACTACACCAACTCCCAGCATGTGTTCACACCCAAGGTTCACCAGCAGACGTTCACATGCAAGGTCAACCCACATGCGTTCACATCTAAGGTCCACACAACTACACACTGTTTCTCAGTTTTCAAAATCTCACTTGAAATTCCCCATTTATCCCTCCCACAAATAATGACTACCATCAATCTGCTGTTAAACATCTTGATATATAAAATACAATAAGATACAAAAATAGTGTTACTAATAATGCAGTATTTACAGATTTATTTGCTTCATCTTATTGCATTCTCCTAATTACTTATCAAATGGAAGCCAAAAGCCTTGAGATTAGACTGTTCTACTGTGGAGCTGTCTTAGGGTACTTTTAATGTCCTCATTCCTCAGGCTGTAGGTGAAGGGGTTCAGCATGGGGGTGACCACACTGTACATCACTGAAGACACCACATCTTTCTTGGAGGAGGATGACTCAGCTGAACCAAGGTACACTCCAATTCCTGTTCCATAAAATAAGCAAACAACTGACAGGTGAGACCCACAAATGGAGAAGGCCTTGTACTTCCCACCCAAGGATGGGATCCTCAGAATGAAGGAAACTATTTTATAGTAAGAGAAAAGGATTCCTGAGACTGGGAAAAAAAACCATAGATGGCACCAATAAAATACTTGATTAGACCAAAGAAACTGTCAGAACAGGAAAGACTCAGAACTTGAGCAGGGTCACAGAAGAAATTATAAATCTCCACCTCTGTGAAGCTGGTAAACTCTAATGCAATCAGAATGTGAATCTGGGATACAAAATAGCTAAACAACAAAGACATAAAAACTAAGAAGCCACAGAGGCAAGGATTCATGATGACTAAGTAGTGCACGGGGTGACAGATGGCCACAAAATGGTCATAGGCCATCACAGTCAGAAGCATACCATCCATACATCCATAAATGATAAAAAAGGACATCTGTGACAGGCCACCCACATAGGAGATGGCTCTACTGTGAGTTATAATGTTCACAATCATTCTTGGGACTGTGGTGGAAATGAAAAATATGTCAATCAAGGACAGGTTGGAGAGGAAGAATTACATGGGGGTGTGGAGGTGGGACTCAGAGCTGAATGCCAGGATGATGAGCAGATTCCCAAGAATAGTAACCAGGTACATGAACAGGAACAGGCCAAAGAGGATTGGTTGCTGGTCTGGATCCTCTGAGAATCCCAAGAGTTGGAATTCTAAGATGGCTGTTACATTTAGTGCATCTATAATGCTGGGACACCTTTGACAGAAAACAGGGTGGGAAAAAGGAAACAAATGAGCAGCCCTCCATCACTACATAGGTACATTTAACTGAATCCTTTATCATTAGAGCATTCAGACTGAGATCTGTACACCTTCACCAGCCTTTCACAATCTGACCAAATCCTCTTGGAACTTTCTCAGTACTGTTCTATGTATCATTTATCCCTTCTGTGCATACACATTTTTTGCCATACTAGAAAGCAAACCCAGGGTCTCATACTAGGTAAACACTCTACTAAACTGTATATCCATCCACTTTTATTTCACTTTGAGACAGACAGGGTCTCCCTAAAGTTGCCCAGACTGGCCTTGAAATAGATCTCTTTCCTCAGCAAGCCTAGTAGTGGGTATTACAGTCATGAATCTCTGCACCCAAACTACATATCTGATTTAGAGTCAATCAAATGAACAATGTTAGAAAACCAAGAACAATCCACATAGCAAGATAATGACCACAGTAAAATGCAGTGTACTCTCCAGAAAACAAAAATAGTATAAGAAACATTGCTTCCTCTTTGAGAAAAAAAAAACACACTTTATTAAAGGCAATTAAGAGGCAGTCTATTATACGTTACCATATACTAAGACAATTGTACAAATCCCTTTTATGAAGAATATTTATAAACACCCCATAAGAGCTAGAACTGCATGATCTGAATATTAAATTAAAGATGAAAATTCATAATCAGAACACATTCCTAGGGACCAGTTTTCTTCTGGGATTTTATCACTTCTAGGTTTTCTTATTTGCCTCCATGGATTTATGACCTTGGTCATACACTGTTTATCTTTTGAAAAGCAATCAATATGTTTCTCTTATCCTTGGTCTAGATAGACTCAAATATTAAGAAATATGGTTTGATATCTGTACATAATCATTGATGTCATAGACCAAAATCATAGCATTAGTGAACATGGTGCCTGTCGGTGATTTAAAAATAATGAAATATTAGAAAACAATTTGGAATTTTTTAAATTTTATACAAGTTTATTTATATTAGCCCCATACCTATCTGGTGAGGAAAAACCATCCCTTGCAGGATTTTTTAAATGATTTTATTAGTGTCTAATATTTATACATAACAGCTAAGTTTGTTTTATTTTTTTTTAAACTGGGGATTGAACTCAGGGGCACTCAACCACTGAGCCATACCCCCAGCCCTGTTTTGTATTTAATTTAGAGACAGGGTCTCACTGAGTTGCCTAGCACCTAGCCCTTGCTGAGGCTGACTTTGAACTCACAATACTCCTGCCTTGGCCTCCCAAGCCTCTGGATTACAGGCATGTTCCACCATGCCTGGCAATTAAGTTCACTATGACATCATCATGCATGCACAGAATTTAATTTGCTCTTTGGTTTTTCATAGAATAATCTACGATAACATGCTCCCATCCAGCACTATTTTTCTGATCATAATCACTCTCATTACACCAGTTATATGCCCCCCAAATCCAGTTTCAGTTCCAACCTTTTTTGATTATCATATAAGTATTAACATCAGGGGCTGGGGTTGTGGCTCAGTGGTAGAGTGCTTGCCTAGCATGTGTGAGCTACTGAGTTAGATCCTCAGCACCACATATAAGTAAATAAATAAAGTCCATTGACAACTAAAAAATCTAAAAAAAAAACTTTTAAAACTTTCACATCAATCTCTATGGTATATGAATTATAATTAGTTCTGCTCTGTGAAGAAAACTCAGGATTATGATTTTTGTCAGGTCTCACTATGATTTAATTGAGATAAGAGGCAAAAGAGAAAAGCACATGAACCATTGTGAACACACAGGAACAGATTCTTCATATGGACAAAGCAATAAAAAAGACCTAATTTGCATCATTGTTGTAAGAAAATTTTAAATAAAATATATTGCTTAACTAGTGGCTTTCAATTTTGTGTATCAACATATTTACCTATGTAAATGTTAAAACATTCAGATAGCCTGGTGTTACCCCAAACTCAATTTCATGAGAATATCTGACTGTCTTAAATTATAACTGGCATTAAGATTTAAGATACAGTGCAGTCTCATTACCTGTTATTACAATGAATGAAATAGAATATCAATTTGAAAATATAAATATTTGGTAATAATTGTTTCACAACTAAAATTATATCAAGATTTGAATTATTATCTTTTAAATTTGAGCTCTTGGTATCTCTATATGATTCCTTTCTTCTGCATAGCTCTCCTCCAAACACAGCTACTATCATGAATTTGGTGGACAGATGCTGCTGTCAATGTTTCCATAACAATTGATTTATTTATTCATAAACAGTTTTCTCAGAAACATCCAAAAGGCAAATAAGTTCATCTAAGGAGTGCACAGCACAACTTCTCTTGTCCCTGAAATGTACTACTAGACATCAACATGTGCTTTTTAGTCTCCCTGTGAAGTACAAATACCTGTCTCCAAAGCTTTAAGTGATGTACAGCATGACCTAAGAGAGAGACATCATGTAACTTTTATGTTTATTATTATAATACTACTTTCAAAATTGTTATGTCTAGCTGGGTGCAGTAGCACATGCCTGTAATCCCAGCGAGTTGGGAGGCTAAAGTAGGAGGATGAAGAGTTCAGAGCCAGCCTCAGCAAAAGCGAGGTGCTAAGCAACTCAGTGAGACCCTGTCTCTAAATAAAATACAAAATAGGGCTAGGGATGTGGCTCAGTGGTTGAGTGCCCCTGAGTTCAATACCCAGTACCCCCCCCAAAAAATTTTTGTTATGTCTATTTCACACAAGTGAAAATTATAATGTGTGTGTGGTGAATAGTTTTTTGACATCCACTATGGATGAATGTTAATATTATTATTAATCACCTATATCTATTGTCCCAGGAAAAAAATTCATCATCATGTGTACCCACTGTTTTCCTAATATGCACTATCAAAATTATCCCTGAGACCCAGCTAAGAACAATTCATCTGAAGTATCTACTCCAGAAAATTTATATTGTATTGGGAGTATTATCTACATTTGACTCTAGTAAAAGAGAAAATAGCCTGCACTAGGAGTTACTAATACACATTCTTGACATGTATATTGACCTGCTACATAAGCAATACCTCTCTGTGCTCGTACTACTTAATGGAAATAGGAAGAATAACACTCATGGTCACACCATGTATAGCTTGCAATATACATGTTTGCATCTTAATAAATACTTGACCATTGTGGGGTTTTTCTTAAGAAATCACTAAGAAAACAGTCAGTTCTCTGTTTACCTACTTGCTATCTGCTGGTGAACACTATTGTCAAAGGACACTGGAACGATGGAATGATGTGGAAGTCTAACATGTGTCTCAGCCCAAGAAAGGAGGTTTCCTGTCACTCCCATTAGTACCTAGTTTGCTTTTCTTATGCCTATGAAAATCTCTGTTGTTGTTTAAAAAATAACTGAATGATTTAGATGCTGTGAAGCATGAGTATAGGGCCCATGGGCCCATGACAATGGCAAAAACAAGAGTTGTTACTCATATCTCTTGTTCTATGGCATGTTCCTAAGAAGCTGAAAGCACAGACAGGAAAGCCCCAAGTGTGTTGAAAACACCCAGATTATGGCCAGGATCTGTGAACAAAGGAAGTTCTATCCAGTGTTTAACTTTTTTTTTATTTTTTATGTCCTTTATACCAAATATGTTAAAGGCTCTGGGGAATCAGAAATAAGACAATCCTCTCCAAACATACAGCACATAAGGACACAATTAAAATACCACATTACAGGAAAAGGCTGACTAACTTCAGGTCATAAGACATTTTATTTGAAGGAGTATGTAGATTAACCTTGCTATATTGCCATATTAATAATAACCAGCCAACTTGTATTTTCCCCTGTTTTATACATTCATCCCATATTAATCACATAGGGAATACCCATTTTCTTTTTAATCTCTACTTAATACATCTGTATCAACTAGAAATCTATTTGAATGACAATGTTGATTTTCAGAGATACTAACAACCTGCAGTACGTTCAAGAAACACTAAGTTGGAGCCAACAGCAGCAGTCAAAATGAAACTGTTAAACTCTGAGTCTGATGTGCTAATTTTTTTTTCATTATTTTCCATCCTTAAGAATATTTGAACATAATCCAGAGGCTGAACTGCAGGCACATAACAAATACATTAATAACTCTTTCCAGTTTCCTGCATAGTAATGAAATAGCGATGTGACACTATGTCCATTTTTCAAATTGAGTGCTCTATGCATAAGAACAGGAGGATATGGACAGCTGCAAGGACATCCCAGAGTGGGGGAAGGAGGGAGGTCTATGTAGAATTATTGTGTGCCCTCTTTGTTTTGGATCTCAGTCATCTCATCCATTCTACCTGAATTTGTGCAGCAGATGTCACACATTATTGTATCCCTAGAACTAACAGAAATTCCAAAATGGGAGCAATAGTAAAGTCCCATCCTAAGTACAAGAAAGAGAAATGCATGGTTGGCTTGGGAGGGGACAATCTGTCAACATTGTTGAACCCAGACACCCTGTGTCTCAAATCCACAGCTCAAGTCAAACATGGCTTCAGTTATTCTACCCAACCTAAACACCTAGCACAAATTTACATAAACAGCTGTGCTCCTTTGGTCTTTGTAAAAATAATGTAGTACTTATACCTTGGGAAGAAATTTGGAGATAAATTCAAACAATCTACATGGATCACATAGCTCAGCACTTGGCACTCAAAATTCTCCAATAAAGATTCATGAGGCTATGGATACTATCACAGTGCTTAGGATACAGTTGAAAAGGGGGCATTTTTTTTTGCTATGGTGGATAACAGGCTATGGAAAGCAGAGTGTGGGAGGAAAGATTTCTCTTGCAAAAATCACATATGCAAACTCAGAGTACTCATAAGTAAAATTTTGCACATAATTCTTCTCCAATACAATTACCTAAATATTTTGATTTTCCTGATGAAGAGAAAACAATGCTTTGGGTAGTCCCTCCTCCATCCTTCAGTTCCTACATTGATGATTTGCCCTGTGTCTCTGGTGGGTCATGATGAAGGACTGTGGTTCCAACACTCCTCCCTCCTTGGTAGTAAATGACCTGCTCAGGCTTCAGGATTGGTATCAGTGCAGCCTCCTGATCCAAACCATGGAAGGAAGAGACATAGGTATGGCATACATTAGACTGGAGCCATTGAGCTAAGGGACTAGAGGCACAAGCTGACATTGACTTTTATAGGACCTTGGAGACTCAATGCTCAAAGCTCATAATTAGTTAAATTGGCCCACAATAAGGACTTCCTCATATTAATGGTGGAGGAAGAGGAGGAGAAAATGTCAAAAAGTGTTTGTAGTCCTTCCACTACTGAAAAATAATCTTCTGGGTATAATTAATTTCTTTTTAGGGATGAATTTTGCCTTTATTTACATTTTATTACAGTAAAATCAATATTTGGGAAAAAAATGCAATTTCTTCGATGCCAAGTGCACATTTATAGGCATTGATTACACTGAAATTATAGTAAACTATCATCACCATCCATCTCCAGAAAATTTTCACGTTTGCAAATGGAGGATTTGTTTCCATTTTTAAAACTCCCCAAAACACCCTCCTCAGCAGTGGCTACCCCAGTGTCCTATGATACCTGACAAGAAATTAAAGCCATGGAACTATAAAAATAATGTTACCAAGGAGGCTAAATGGAGAGGACTAGGCATTTAGCTTTGCAACATTTTACAATATATATTCCAGTTGGATGCCACAGGTCCTGTGAAGCCTCCCTAGGACACTTTTAATGTCCCTGATCCTTAGACCATAGATGAAGGGATTCAGCAGAGGAGTACATCATTGAAGTAACCACAACCTTTTAATAAGAAAATGATATAGCTGGTCTGAGGTTCACTTCTATGCATGTTTTGAAAATAAGCAGACAACTGACAGATAAGATCCACAGGTAGACAAGGCTTTTTACTTTCCACCTGTGGGTGGATTCTCAGAATAGCAGAAATAATTTTACATTAAGAAACAGGATTCCTGAGATGGGGGGAGCCATAAACATGAACAATAAGATACTTTACAATATTCTTAGAAAAGGTGTCAGAACAGGTAAGATAAAGCAGCTGAAACTAGAAAATTTCATGCCCTTGAATTCAGTAAATTGTAAGACAACCAAATTTTCAGCTAATAATCCAAAAGGCTAACCAAAAAGACATACAAATTAATAAGCTTCAGAGGCCAAAGCTCATAATGACTGGGTAATGCAGGATGACAGAAAGCCAAAAAGCTGTCGTAGGCCAACACAGTCAGAAGCAGATCAGCTATGTACCCAATAATGATAAAAAGAGATCTGTGTCAAGAAGTGCACATAGGCGATGAGTCTTATTTTGGATGGTGGAGATTTAAAATGCATGTTAATGACACTTTGAAAAGGAATAAATATATGAAGGAGGGCAGGGGGAATCAGATATGATGGCCAGGAGGATAAGAAGGTTCCCAAACAACCCAACCAGGAATATGGACAGGAACAGCCCAAAGAGGGTGGGCTGTAGTTCTGGATCCTTTGAGAGTCCCAGGAGATGTAACTTTGAGACACATGTTAGATCCTATGCTTCTATATTGCTTATATACCTTCTAAATAGAAAAGAGGACAAGAAGAAGGAAACATGCAGGCCCAAACACTGTATTTTATTTTATTATTTTTATTTATTTATTTTTTTGTATTGGCTGATGGACAGCTTGTCTTTATTTTGTTTGTTTATTTTTATGTGGTGCCAAGGATAGAGCCCAGTGGCTCACACATGGTAGGCAAGTGCTCTGCCACTGTGCTACAACCCCAGATCTCTGTGTATATTTTTAATAAAAATATTTATGATTAAAGTATTCAGGCTGAGGCCCATACACCTTCAGTAATATTTCACAGTTCTAAGCAACCCAATGATCTTGGGATTATTTCATTATTATTTGGTGTACCATTCACCTCCTTACACACACCTACATTTTTTAATTAAGAGGAAGAGAATGCCCGATGCCTGTGTCCAAAGCATCCAAAGCATGGACAGCACCCTGTCTTTTATACTCCTATATTCTCCCTAATCTCGTTTTTTTCTATTTTTTCATAAATCCTTTCTATTTTCTGGAGCAATATTCTTCAATCTGAAATCATTGTTTTTTCTAGAAGCCCTTTTTTCTTTCCCTCAACCCCATCATGGGCCTCCCTGCTTCTTTCTTGCCTTTCAGTTCTCTTAAGCAAGTCATCCACAAACCACACATTAAATAGTAGAAGCCCAAGGAATGACCTCTGTTGTTTGGATTGGATGGCATTGTGGGGTTCTTGTTTTGAAACACAAGTCTTCAGTCATGTGATTTTAATTGTGGTATTTTTGCTGTGGCATTTGGAGAATGGATTATGAAATTTAGCATGTTGGTGTCCTCCAGTTTAGCTAGTCAAAGTGTGATGTTTGACCTGAGGAGGAGGAAACAACATTTCTAATGGACCTTCCTCCATCCAATGTCTACTTCAGGATTCACCAGTGTATGGTGCATCTCTGCTGGGTTAAAACCAAAGAAAACAGATCGAAAGCCCCTCTCCTGCTTGGAGCCCATTAAGTGCCTCCTCAGTCCCTAAGATTGCTATCAATTCAGTCTCAAATAGGAGCTTCCTGATGCAGAAACATGGAAGGAAGAAACATGATTTGGAGGCCAGTGGATCAAATAGATCAAGCTGAAGGGCTACAGGCTGATAATTGACATTCGTATGACCTTGGAGGTTCAATGCAAAAAGCTCATAATTAGACAAATTGATCCATGTTATCTAAATCCCGAAGGATTTCAGTGTTTCAATATTGAGTATTGTGATGCCTCCAGCTCTACTCTGCTTTGGTTATTCTGCATCTGAGTTGCATTGGCTATTCTGAGTCTCTTGTTCTTCCACACAGATTGTAGAACTGTTATTTCCAGTTCTTCTCAGTACTATATTTTGATGAGTATTGCATTGACTCCTGTATATTGCTTGGTAATGTGGCCATTTTAACCATATTAATTTTTCCTAACTCTGAACATAGGAGGGCTTTCCATTTTCTGGTGTCTTCTCTCTTACTTTTTCCAGCCTTCCATACTTTTCTTTGAGGAAGTATTTCATCTCTTTGGTGAAATTAATTCTGAAGATCTTTTGAGGTTATTGTGAATGGAATTGTTTTCCTGATTTCTTTCTCAACGTATTCATTATTGATATGTAAGAAAGCAACTGGCTTTTGTGTGCTGATGTTGTATACTACAGAATCGCTCAATATGTTTATAAGCTCAAGAAGCCATTGGTGCAGTTTTTAGGATCTTCTGAGAATAGGATTATATCTTCAGCAAATAGACAATTAGACTTCTTCCACATGATTTATGTTTCTTTATTCTTCCTTCACAAATTCAAAAACAAGGCAAAAATATACACTTCCATCACCTCTATTCAATACCATCCTTGAAACATTTGTTAGAGAAATTAGGCAAGAAAAATAAACTGTGGTAAATTTAAATCTCAAAACCATTACAGTTTTTACCATTTTCAAGTACACAGCACAACAGCCTTAATTACATTGACATGGTTGTCAAACTATCATCATCATCCATCTCCAGAAATTTTTCACCATCTCAAAGTGATATTTTGTTCCCATTTTGAAAACTTCCCAGACCTGCTTTACCAATAGTAGTTACAACCATTCTTATATGAAATGTGATGAGAAATTAAAGTCATTAATGTTTTGAAGAAGATGAGTTTGAAAGGACTAGATGTCTGACTTCACTACATTTTCAAAAATACCTTGCTGCTGGACACCAAATGTCCTAAGTTTAGACAGTCCTACTGTGCAGCCTCCTCAGAGCACTTTTAATGTTCCTGTTCCTCAGGCTGTAGATGAAGGGATTCAACATGGGGTTGACCACAGTGTACATCACTGAATCTACCACAACTTTCCTGGGAGAATGTGACACAGCTGATCCAAGGTACGCTCCAAAGCCTGTCCCATAAAACAAGCAAACAACTGCCAGGTGAGAGCCACAGGTGGAGAAGGCTTTGTACCTCCCACCTGATGATGGGATCCTCAGAATGGAGGAAATTATTTTATAGTATGAGAAAAGGATCCCTGAGATGGGGAAAATGCCATATATGGCACCAAGAAAATACTTGAGGATGTTATTAAAGAAGGTGTCAGGACAGGCAAGGTTAAGAAGTTGAGAAGGGTCACAGAAGAAATTAGAAATTTCTACACTTTTGAAGTTAGTAAATTGTAAGATGATCAAATTGTGCAGTTGGGAGTCCAAAAGACTAACCAAAAAAGACACAAGAACTAAGAAGCCACAGAGTTGAGGGTTCATGATGACTAAGTAATGCAGAGGGTAACAGATGGCCACATATCGGTCATAGGCCATCACAGTCAGAAGCATATCATCCATACATGCAAAAATGGCAAAAATAGACATCTGTGTCAGGCAGCCCACATAGGAGATGACTCTGCTGTGTGTTTGAATGTCCACAATCATCTTTGGGACTGTGGTAGAGATTACACAGATGTCAGCCAAGGACAGGTTGGAGAGGAAGAGGTACATGGGGGTGTGGAGGTGGGGGTCAGAGCTGACAGCCAGGATGATGAGCAGGTTCCCAAGCACTGTGACCAGGTACATGCCCAGGAACAGTCCAAAGAGGAGTGGCTGCAGGTCTACATCCTCTGAGAGGCTAATGAGTTGGAATTCAGAGATATGTGTTCTATGTTGTGCTTCTGTGTTGTTTGGACACCTTTCAAAAAAAGAAAAGAGGTTGAGGAAAAGGGGACACAGTAATAAGTACCTAACACATTTGAATTCATGTATTTGCAAGTGAAATATTCTCACTTGAAGTCCACACAACTTCAACAATAACTCTCAGTAGTGAAAAAATCCAACTCCCTGAAACACTCTCATTGTTGCTTTATGTGTTATTCACCCCTTCTTTCTATATGCACTTACAGACTTTGAAGAGAACTTTAAGCAGAATATTAGATGTATAGGAGCAGTAGACAGAACAGTACATGAGCACAATAAAATTCAGTCTACTCTTTCTGGAAAAAAATACAGAATAAGTAATAGCCTTCCTCATTAGGAAAGCATCACTTTAATACAAGGAAGAAGCAACCTAACATACCTTATTTTCTTGTGGACCTTGAGACAAATTCTCTTGTCCTATAATATTTGAAACAGTGTGTGAGGACTCACTGAATTAAGGTAAATAGCAGAAGACAATTTTACAAGCCTGTTGTTATCTGGAGTTTTCATTTGTCTTTGGTTTTATGATTTTCTTCCTTTGTGGATTTAAGTTTTTCCTTTAAAAATATGTAAAATACAACAGGTAAATGGAAAAGAAAATGTGGCATATATACACTGTAGAGTTTCACTCATCCATTAAGAAGGATGAAATTGTGGCATTTGGTGGTCAATGGGTGAAACCAGAGAACATCATGCCAAGTGAAATAAATTAGACTCAGAAAGTCAGGAGTCAAATATTTTCTCTCATATGTAGAAGCTACAACAAAATTTTAAAAAAAAGATGCAGGGCTGGAATCCCATGAAAATAGAAGAGATATCAATGGAGTTAAGTGTTTGAGGGGGAGAGAGGAGGCATGGGAAATGGGAGGAATGTTGGAGTTAAATTGACCAAACTATCCTAGTACATTTATGAATATACCACAGTGAATTTCACCATTGTCTACATTTTGTAACACACTAATTTTTAAAACTATAATAAATAGGAAAAAGAACAGTGGGAAGGGAATAGGAGGAGGGAGGAGGGGAAAGAAAGGGAAAGTACTATAGATGAATTGGAGCATACTGTATTTCATGCTTGTATAATTATGTCAAAATTAACCCCAATACTATATATAACTATAATATACTAATAAAAATTTTAGGAAATAAAAAGCTATTTAATTATTATTTCTCATCTTTTTGCTATTGTTTTAAAGTCCAGTATTGCACAAAAGTGTTACCTTATTTAACTCTTCTTCTCAATGCTTTTAATATGATTCATTATTTAACATGTAGAGGTATATTTCAGTTGTCACTTTCCACTTTATTCCTCTCATTTCTTTTTTAAATTTTTTGAACACCTATTAGCATATGTTGTTTCCATAACAATAAATCATGGCCAGAAGTGAGAAAAAAATCATGTAAAATAAATCAAGTACCCTTGACTTTGTTGGACTTCAAATATTGATAACTATCATTAAATGCACATAATCAATGTTATCTCGGACAAAATATGTGGAATTAATATACTCAGTACCTCTCAAAGTCATAAAAATAATAAATGATAGAACATTTCTTTGAATGGTTTTATTTTATGGTGGTTTATGTGCAAAAATACACACAATACTAATCCGTACACTACCAATAAAGTGTCTGGTGTAAGGCAGGCATTTATTTCTTTTCTTTTTCTTTGTTCTATATCCCATTGTGGCATGCTAGTTCTGCTACTATTTTTCTAATATTAACCCATAAAATTTACATTTAACTATTTTAGCACCCGTGAAAACCCCAAAGCTCAGTTTTTGTCCCAACCTTCTTATTTATACTTCATATATTTTCTGGTCAATCTTTCCTGATACATGTATTGCATATTCTCTTACTTCAGCCACATGAAGGAAACTCAGGTTCATTAATACAGCTATGTGATTGAACTGGAAAGCAATGTAAAAGAGAATAGAACAGGAAATAATGTAAACATCACTGGGAAATTGTCTCATCCTATAAAATGGCACTGAAACTTACCTACTTTATATGGCTGTTACAAAAGTTTCTTTAAAATTCTTTAAATTGTACAACAAGTAGTTCTGTCTCACTTATTAATATAAAATCATTTACTGTCCAAGTACCCTGATCTCAGATCAAAAGCAATTGTATCAGCATATCAGTATTTGAAATTCTTGGTGGTACATTCTTATACCAGCTTTGAGATTCAGTGCCTTAAAATATTTCTTGGCACTTAAACCTAGGATCATGATACCAGGCTCACACCTGTAATTCCAGCATCTCAGGAAGCTGAGACAAGAGGATTGTGAGTTCAAAGCCAGCCTCAGCAGAAGTGAGGTTTTAAGAAACTCAGCAAGACCCTGTCTCTAAATAAAATATAAAATAGGATAGGGATGTGGCTCAGTGGTTGAGTATCCCTGAGTTCAACCCCCAGTCCCCCAACAAAAAAAAAAATAGGATCATGATAATCTCTTATTACTGCCAATAATACCCACTATCCATATTGAAATAACAGCATTTGATAATACTTGTCTCCATTTAAAAGTGACCTGAATAATTATTGATGAAATTTGAGTTCTTTGGGTATCACAACATAACTCCACTCTCCTGCTCAGCTGTGTTCCAAACACAGGTATTGTCATGAATAGGAAGGGTATTATTTCTTGTTGATGTTTCCATATTAGTATTAACATATCTGGAAGCCATTTTCCTAAAAATCTGGCCTAAAAAGTACTTAAAGCATAGCTAAGTAGATTACAACACAATGCTTAATGTATCTAAAATGTACTAGTTTACATAAATATGTGATTTTTAAGTCCGTTTGATGTACATTCTTCTACTTCAAAGGCTTTATCTGATTAAACATTACCTAAAGAAAGGACATCATTTAACCTGTAAGTTTATTATATAACAATCAGTTTTAAATACACGTGCCTCTCTCTAATAAGAAAACTCAATTTAAACAAGATTTTAGAGTTTTCAACCTAAAATCCTACTACAAATTACATAAAAATTTGTTTTTTAATTTTATTTCATATAAAATTAAAATATTTGGCAGTTTTAACATTTGGAAAACTATGGGAAGTAGAACCAAGGTGGGAGGAAAGCAAGACTCTGAATGAGATTTCTAGGACCCCTCCACAACCAAGATCATAAACTTCACAATCATGGTAACCGAAATTTGAACCATTTTTTTTTCTCCCATCTACTCTCCCAAAATGCATGTCTGTCCTGGTGATGAGGAAACAATGCTTCATACAGTTCATACTCTGTCATTCACCTCCCTCAGCACTTACTGATTTGCACTGGGACTCTGGTGAGTCATGGCCAAGGAGTGAAGATCCAGAGCCCATCTGATGCCTGGTACTCAATGAAGCCTCAGGCTCTGTCCCCAGGATTTCTATCCTTGCAGACTCAGATAGGAGCTTCCTGAAACAGACCAACCATGGAAGGAGGAGGCACAGGGATGAAGCCCACTGGACTCGGAACCATCAAACTGAAGGGCCGCAGGCACAGACTGATTGTTGACTGTTATATGACCTTGGAAGCCCAATGCACAGAGCTCCTAATTAGCCAAATTGGTCCAGGTTATTACAAACTCTAAAAGTCTCCTCATATCAATGCCAGCTGAGGAAGAGAAAAATCAGTGTCCACAAAAGCTCTTGGGCTCTTCCTCTACACCAGAGGAAGCTCCTGGGTATTATCATTTCTTTCATTAATTATTTCCTTTGCCTTGTTCCATTTTTATGATGGCGAAATTTCATTAACTCTAAAAATGGCAATTTTCCCCATTGCCAAGGGCACAGATCAGCAGCATTAATCACACTCACACTGTGGTGCATCCATCACCAGCATCCATAGCCAAACTGAAAATTTCTACACAATGTAAAAAACTTGCAAGTGCTCCCAGCCACAAAATTGGCTCCCAACATTCTCCCATCAAAAAGGATGACAAATTGAAGCCATTGTACCACAACAATAATGTGACCAAATGTCAGGCTAGATTTCTAGGTTTATTTTTGTAGTTCTATTGCCTTTTCCACCCTACATTTAAACTGATTACTCAGGTCTTCAAGATCTGCTATGGAGTCTCCTTAGGACACTTTTTAGGTCTCTGTTCCTCAGGTTGTAGTTGAAGGGATTCAGGATAAGGATCAACAAGGTGTAAATGACAAAGGTCACCAAACACTTTCTGGGATATTGATGTAACTGAACCAAGGCACATTCCAATGATGATTCCACATTATAAGCCAACAACTGACAGAAGAGAACCAGAGTTACAGAAGCATTTATACATCCCACATGGTGATGGGATTCTCAGAATGGAGGAGACAATATTTTAGAAAGATAAAAGAATCCCTGATGGGAAAAACACAAATATGCTACCATACTTGACAATGATATTAGAGAAGTTATCAGGACAGGTGACATTAAAGAGTCGAGGAGGATCACTGAAGAATTGGAAATTTCTACATCCATAGAGTAAAAATATTATGATACAATCAAATTGTGCACCTTAGTGTCCCAGGGCTAAACAAAAGACACCAAACTAAGAAACCTGGAGTCAAGGGTTCTTGATGATTGGGTAATGCAGGGGGGAACTCATGGCCACAACATGTCCTAGGCAATGACAGCAACATACCATCTCTACTTCAAAAAACAAGAAAAAAAAGAGCCATCTGTGTAATGCAGTCCACATGGGAAATGATTCTGTTGTGATTTTGGATGTTCACAATCATTCTTGGGACCCTGATGAGGTGAAACAGAGTCAGCCAATAACAGGTTGAAGAGAAGAAGTACATGGGGGTGTGGAAGTTGAGGTCGGAGCTGACAGCCAGAATGATGAGCATGCTTCCAAGAACAGTGACCAGGTACATGGACAGGAACAGTCCAAAGAGGAATGATTAAACTGGACCACGGGAGGTGCCCAGGAATAAGCATTTCATGACATATATAAGGTTTTCTAATACATTGTTTGGAAACATTCTGGGAAAATAAAGAGTGCTGGATAAAAGAACAAATAAGCAAGGAGGAAGATTACCTCTAGATAGGGAATAGGGGTGGGAGGGAAAGGGAGGGAGAAGGGGAATTGTATGGATAGTGAAAGGAGACCCTCATCATTATACAAAATATATGTATGAAGATGTGAATTTGGTGTCAACATACATTGTATATAATCAGAGATATGATAAATTATGGTATAATAGTGTATTAAGATTTATAATGAATAAATAAATAAAAGAAAAATAAAGAAACACCCAACACTCAGTATATATTTTGAATTCAGTTATTCAAAGTAAGGTATTCACTCTTGAGGTACACACACCTTCTGCAATACTTCTCAGTTGTGACAAAACAATTTTTATAATACTCAAGTTACGTATTCTGTGCTATTGTCTATGGACACCTACATTAGAGACACTCAATTGAGCATGTTATCATAAAAAGCCAAGATCATTAGAGATAAATTCATGGTAACTAAAATAAATACAACTCTTTGAATAAAAATATAGACAATAATAAGTATACTTCCCCTTGTAATAAAAATCACTTTTAGAACTGAGATGTAGCTCAATGGTAAAGTGTTTGCCTCTCCTGCACAAGGCCCTCAATTTTTATCCTCAGTACCACCAAAAAAGAAAAAGAAAGAAAAGTCACTTATTAAGGAAAATTAAGAAACAATTCAATATTATTGCTAACTTTATTCTACAAAAATGGCACTTACCATCTGTGTTTAGAATGCTTGTGAACTTAATCCTAGTGGCTCAGTTAGCTGAGGCAAGAGAATCATGAGTTCAAAGCCAGCCTCAGCAACTTAGCAAGGCACTGAGCAACTCAGCAAGACCCTATCTCTAGGTAAAATATTATAAAAATGGCTTGGGATGTGGATCAGTAGTTAAGCACCCCTGGGTTTAATCTCCAGTACAAAGAAGAAGAAAAAACAAAGAATGCTTATGAACACTCTGTAAGAACTAGATCTTATTCAGACCTTAATTTATGATCAATAGTTAGTGACTGGAAAACATTGTGTGCCAGTTATTCCAGCAGTTTTTCAACATTTTTGGGTCTTCTCATTTCCCTTCTTTCTACATGGAGCACTCAGCCAAATAATATTTATCTTTTAAAAATCATTTAATATATGACTCATTTGCCATGGTAAACAAAAAATTTTAATATAGTTTAGTTAAATTTACATAATCATACATCACTGACCACAAAAGTAGCATTAGAGTACACTATACCACTCAATAATTAAAACATAATGAAGCTTAAAGTAACATTTTTGAAATTTTTATTTAATATGGTTTTTCAATATTTTTATTGGTGCATTGTAGATGTACATAATGGTGGAATTTGTTATTATGTATTCATATATGCACAAAATATAACAACATAATTTGTCCAACAACACTCCTCAGCATTTTCGCTTTCCCTCCCCCCACTTCCCGGGTCCCTTTCCTCCATTCTACTGATCTCCCTTTGATCTTCATGAAACCCCTACCCCACATTTCTTTTCCTTTTTTCTCTTTAGTTTTCACATATGAAAGAAAACATGTGATGCTTGACCTTCTGAATTTGACTTGTTTTACTTAACTAATGATCTCAAATTCATTCCATTTTCCTGCAAATGACATGATTTTATTTTTCTTTATGGATGAATAAAACGTGTGTGTGTGTGTGTGTGTGTGTGTGTGTGTGTGTGTGTGTGTGTGTGAGAGAGAGAGAGAGAGAGAGAGAGAGAGAGAGAGATTGTCTTTATCCATTCAACTGTTGTTGAATACCTAGGCTGGTTCCATAGTTTGAGTATTATGAATTGTGCTGCTGTACACATGGGTATGCATGCATCACTGTAGTATCATGACTTTAATTCCTTAAGATAAATACCAAGGAGTGGTACAGCTGAGTGTTATGGTGGTTCCATGCCCATCTTTTGAGCAATGCCCATACTGTTTCCCATAGTTGTACTAATTTACAGTCCCACCCAGTGTAAAAGTGTTCCTTTTTCTCCACATCCTCCTCTCCAATATTTACTATTATTTGAATTCTTCACAGCTGCCATCCAATATAGGTTTCTTTATCAGACCATTAAATCTTAGTAAAATATCTGTTGTGTAAGACATTTCTTAGCATTTTCTCATTGACTTTCCATTTTACAGTAGTCTGATAATACTTTCCCTTTTTTCTTTATTTTTTTTTTTGGTTGTTTTTGTTGTTGTTTGTTTATTTTTTCTCCATTTTTTAGTTGGAGACTTTGACACCAGAGAATGTGCTAAACCCCAGAGTTTGGGTGCTAACTTTCATATACCCACTTAATGGACATTCTAGTCAATACTTCCTACTATATCGACTGCTACTGGCTTACTTGAGAGACCTGAAGGCAAGTCTAATCCATTATTTTTCCAGACCACACTCTGATTCAACTGGGGGAAAAAAGCAAAAGAGAAAATAACAGGAAATAATAGAAACACACCAGGGTAATTTGCTCATGTGTAAAAGAGGAAAAACAATTACTTAAGTTATATGACTTTTTAAAAATTTTTTTACTAATTTTGTGATTTTCATGGTGTGTTAGAATTATACACAATACTAAAACTCATTGTGAAATTTTTATACTTGCACATAGCATAATTTTTTCAATCTCCTTCCCCAGGACCTCCCCTTTCCCTACCCTTCTCTCTCACCTTTATCCCCTTCCTATACTGGTCTCCTATCTGTTGTTTTTTAATTAGTACACTATAATTATACACAAAAGTGGAATTCATTGTGGCATATTTGCAATGAACATAGCATAGTTTTGACAATTTTGTTCCCTCATACCGCCCCTGTCTCTCCTCTCCTCCCTCCCCTCAATCCCCTTCATCTACTCTTGCTCCATACAGGGAAAGAAGAAAATTTTTATTAAATCTCATAAATTGAGTACAGTAGTGATTCTCAGTCCTTTTTAACAACATATTGACCTGTGAATATTTGAAATATCTAGGTACTTTGGCTTCACACACTAACAACTTAATCATAACATCTGCTTGTGAAGTTTTTGTGTTTGTTTTGGGGTTTTAGGGGTTTTTTGTACTAAAGATTGAACTCAGGGGCCTTAACCACTGAGCATTTTTTTATATTTTATTTAGAGAGAATCTTTCTAGGTTTCTTAGGTCCTCCCTAACTTGCTGAGGTTGGCTTTGAAGTTTTGATCCTCCTGTCTCAGCCTCTGGAGCCCCTGGGATGCCTGTGAAGTTCTTGTTGGTCCATTCTTATACCTGTGTTAAGAATAATGACCTTAAAATATTTATGTTATTGAGAAACAGCCAATTAATATTGCTTATTACTGATATCAAAAGGACCAGATATATACAATATGCTTATGTGTGTATTTTATGTGTGTGTGGGTGTGTATGTATGTATGTATGTATATATATATATATATATATATATATATATATATATATATATATATCACATAAAATTTTACCTTAATATTTATATATGTATAAAAAATAAATTAAAAAATGAATGAAAGAAAGACCAGTAGTGTAAAGGAAGGAGAATAGCAGGGGCCAAGGGAGGGACAAGTGGGAAGATTNTAAAAATTATATATATATATATATAATTATAATAAAAATTATATATATATAATTTTTTTATTAATTTTGTGGGTTTGGTGGTGCATTATAATTATACACAATACTAAAACTAATTGTGAAATTTTTGTTGAAATTTTAGGCAAGCACCAGCATGCATAGCCCAAATACCTATATTAAATGTGGAAGTTAAGTCATATTTGCATCAAAACTAATATTTTGTAGATATTTAGATAATTACCAATGAAATTTCAGTTCTTGGTATCTCTGCATGATTTCATTTTTCTCCACCCTCTTCTCCAAAGGAAAATAGTATAAAAATTTTTATAAGTGGATTTTCCTCACAATGTTTCCATGTCAATTAATTTATGTATCCATAAACAGTTTTTATAGAATCTTACCAAGAAATATCTGTCTAGGTATTACACAACATATCTATTGCCCCCAATATGTACAGGTTTACATCAACATGTGTTTTTAATTCTGTTTTTGAAGTACATACCTGTACAATAAATGCTTTAACTGAGCAAAGCATTTAATTTGAGGAAGAGATATCATTTAGTTTATTGGTTAATTATTACAACAATCCTTTAAAACTTCTTGTCCTCCTCTTCATATCACACAGGAAATTTCCAATAATATGTAAAAGGATATTTCTTTAACTTTTAACATTTTGTATATTCAATTTTACTATAAAAAAGTTACATTTGTTGTCCAAATTTTTTAAAAATCAGTCATTTTCCATCACATCCTCTTATTCTGATGACCTATTATGGCATTATCACTGCAGTCTACTGATTAATAAAATTCCACCATAAATCACCAAGAATTTTCCTCTGGTGTTATGAACATTATTTATATTGGCTTCAGTAGAAAAGAGAGCAACCGGGGATGAGAGGCAGGAAGTGAACATGTTAGCCCTGTATCACTGACCTAATGTTATGTGCAGAATGTGTGCAATTCTCTCCACCTCTCTGTGCTTAATGGAAATTGGGAGAATAGCACCCATCTCCACAACAGAGCACCACAGGTGGTGTGGAACTTAATGAATATTGGGTCATTGTGGTATTATTCAAATAAAAAATCCCATCACTATGAAAAAGGTGAGTTCAATGATTAATAAATTTTCCAAATGTCACTGCAGACTGGAGTAATGTGATTTCTACAATGTGCCTCAGGCCAAATCATAATTTTTGCCTACACTCTTCTCTTTGTGCTGTTTTCTTTTCTTTTTATATTCATGTTAATCACCTTTTATAAATTCAAGATCTGTCCAATATTAATTTACATTTTCTATTGTGCTGAAATATCTTAAAATGTATAGTTTTAGTCATTATTAACATTGTAGTTCAATATCGTTAATAACATTAAAGTTGTTAGAAAACTATCACCATCATAAAGAGCTAAAATTTTTCTCATTTCCTAACTGAACCTTTATACTCAACTCTAAACTCCCATTAATCTCTTCTCCCAACCCTTATAACAACAATTCCACTGTGAAACATGGGAAATTAAAGCTATTAAATTACAAAATAATGTAACCAAAGAGGCAAGATTTACAGGTACTAGTGTTAAACTTCACTGGTTTTCCAAATTAAAAATGAATCATATGTCACTGATAATGAGATTAGACTATCCTACTAAGGAGCTTCTTTAGGGCGCTTTTAATGTCCCTGTTTCTCAAGCTGTAGATGAAGGGGTTCAGCATAGGAGTGACAGCTGTGTACATCACTGAGGACACTGCACCCTTTCTAGAAGAATGAGACAGAACTGAACCAAGGTACACTCCAATTGCTGTTCCATAAAACAAACAAACAACTACCAAGTGAGACCCACGGGTGGAGAAGGCTTTGTACTTCCCACCTGAGGATCCCATCTTCAAAATGGAGGAAACAATTTTATAATATGAGAAAAGGATCCCTAAGAGGGGGAAAAAGCCATATATGGCACCAATAAGATACATGACAAGGTTATTGGTGAAGGAGTCCCAACAGGAAAGACTGAGGACTTGAGAGGGATCACAGAAGAAATTAGAAATTTCAACATCTTTGAAGGTGGTAGACTGTAATGCAATTAAATTTTTCAGCTGTGATTCAAAAAGGCTAATCAAAAAAGACCCCAGAACTAAGAAGCCACAGAGTCAAGGGTTCATAATGATTGGATAATGCAGGAGGTGACAGATGGCCACAAACCGGTCATAGGCCATCACAGAAGCATGTCATCCATACATGCAAAAATGAGAAAAAAGACATCTGTGTCAGGCAGCCCACATAGGAGATGGTTCTGCTGTGAGTTTGGATGTTCACAATCATTTTTGAGACTGTGGTGGAGATTAAACCAATATCAGCCCAGGACAGGTTGGAGAGGAAGAAGTACATGGGGGTGTGGAGGTGGGAGTCAGAGCTGATGGCCAGGATGATGAGCAGATTGCCAAGCACTGCGACCAGCTACATGGACAGGAACAGGCCAAAGAGTATGGGCTGCAGGTCCAGATCCTCTGAGAGGTTCACAAGTTGAAATTCAGAAACACGTGTAAGATTTTGTGGGTCTATATTGATTGGACACCTTTTGAAAAAGAAAAGAGGATTGAAAAAGAAATATATAAATGGGCACCCAGCACTCTGTATACATTTGAATTCAAGTCTTCACAAGAAAAGTATTCATACTTAATATCTATGCACCTTCAACAATACTTCTCAGTAGCAAATAACCCGGTCTTCCTATACTCTTTGGTCATTGCTTTCTGCATTATTCCTCGATTCCTTCCACACCATCAGAAGTCCAGTGGCAGTGGAGGGAACAAGTAAAATGCAGCCTACTCTTTAAGGAAAAATGGGAGAAGGTAGTAAGCTTCCTTTTTATTAAAATAAACATTTTTAATTAAAAAACAATTTTAATAAAAATAAATTAAGAGGCAGTCCAATATATCTTGTTTTGTTCTAAGACCTTGGGACTAATTTCTTTGATTTGCAATATTTAAATGCTGTGTCTCTTCATGCCAAGCAAAACATAGCCTCTGGAGAATTGAAAATGAGAAAGGGAGATTTTTCTTCCCAAATACAGAGCATATACATCTATAGGACTGAAAATAAAATGTCCCATAAAGAAACAGGAAAACAGCAACATCAGGTGACTGATGTTTTAGCTGAATAGCATGAATAATAAACTTATCATTAGTAATAACACATTTATTTTTCCCTAAATTTATATATGCATCACACATTTATCACATACCAAGGCCCTATATCTATTTAATCCTTCCTCATTGGAGTTATCTCAACTAGAAATCAACTTAGATAACAATGCTGAGTCTCAGATACCAACAACTTCCCCTACAGCTCAGAAATGATAAGTACTGTAGAAAGATTAAAAAATAAAAGGTTAGACTCTGAATTGGGTCCACTAAATGTTTCATTATTTCCCAGCTGACAGAACGTTTTTAGCAGAGGTCTTAACCACAGGTACAATTCAAGTTATATTTTTAAAGTTTTCCCAGTTCTGTGAATAAGAATGAAATAAAGACCTGACATAAGGTGACCTTTTGAGATTGAGTGGGCTATTTACAAGCATGGACGACCATGTAATCAGCTGTAAGGATGTTCCAGAGTGGGTACAAGACAGAGATCTGTGCTGAATGATCATGAGTCTCCCCTACTGTGACCTGTGGCTGTTCTTCCATAGTGCATACAGCAGGCACCCCAACTGCTCTGCCCTGTGATCCCCAGGAATCCCAAAAGAAAGAACATAGTGGGAAAGGCTCTCTTTCTGCTGGGAAGAGAAATGGCTTCTTGATGGGACAGCCTGCCAGGATTCTCCTGCATCATGCCCTGTGTCCATGGTCAGAAAGCCCAATGTAAACATGCCTTTAATATTTTCTACCTAACAAATGAGTACAAGTTACATAAATATAATGCACATTTTCATTTTCTTTTTTAAATATTTTTTATTTATGCATTATAGTTATACATAGTAGTAGGATTTATTTTGATAAACCTATATATGCATGAAATATAATTTGCTTCATTTTAGTCCCCATTACTTTCTCATTTCTTCCTCATCTCCCATTCCCCTTTCTCTACTCTATGGGTCTTCCTTCTATATAGTTATTGTTTTTAAGTGGTGATTTAAAATATACATAAAGATGAAATTCACTGTGGTGTACTCATATATGTGCACACCATAATTTGGTCAACTTCATTCCATGGTTCTTCCTTTTCCCGTCCCTCCACCCTCCTCCTCTATCCTCTTCCTCTACTCCAGTGATTCCCTTCTACTTTCACAGGATCCCTCCCTTTTTCCTTATTTTGCTCTAGTTTCTGTTTGTGAGAGAAAAGAGTCCAGTGAGGATATGGAGAAAGGTACACTCATACATTGTTGGTGGCACTGCAAATTGGTACAACTACCCAGGAAAGCAGTGTGGAGATTGGCCAAAAAAATCTAAGAATTGAATTATCATATGACCCAGCTATCCTACTCCTTGGTATTTATCCTAAAGAACTAAAATCAGCATACCATAGTGATACAGGAACATCAATGTTTATAGCAGCTCAATTCACAATATCCAAATTATGGAACCAGCCCAGGTTTCCATCAACAGATGAATGGATAAAGAAAATTTGGTATATATACACAATGGAGTTTTACTTAGTCAAAAAGAAAAATAAAATTATGGCATTTTCTGGTAAATGGATAGAACTGGAAAACATTGTGTTAAGTGGAAATAAGCCAGACACTTTTCATTTTGTATAAAACAGTAATAAAGTTGGCATACATAACTAAAGTGAGATGGTACATATGTTTTGAAATAAATGGCAGAACACATTGTTCAGCACCTGGAACCGGAGAAGCCCTCTGTATCAGTTCATGATGCTCTGACTTCTATCATCCTCCTCAACATCCTTATCATCACTATCATAGTCCCATTTCAGTGCTTAGGAAACACTTTAGAAGGATCCATTTTGTGCTGTTGTGAGAAATAGAACCAATGTGGGTAGAGAGCAAATTTTGAATAAGATTTCTGATATTCCCACCTTAAACCAAAATGTAAACTTTACAATCCCCAAAGCTGAAATTTTCATATGGTATCCTCCCATCTGGGTCTCCAAAGTGTGATGTTCATCCTCATGTTGAAAAAACAATATTCCAATAATCCTTCCCACATCCTCTGGCCCCGCCTGCACTTACTGGGTTAGGCCGCTTCTCTGCTGGGTCATGACCAAGAAGTACAGATCCCAAGATCTACCCATGACTGGGGCTAAATTAGACTCAGGCCCTGTTAACGGCAATCATATGGATAGGGTGTCAACTGGGAGCTTCTTGATGCATTCAACCACAGCAGGAGACACAGTATGCAGCTCTCTGGGATGGCCCATCAAAGAAAAACAATGAAGCCACAGGCTCTTTACTGATTATTAAAGGATCTTGGATGTTAAATGCACAGAGCTCATAATTAGCCAAATTAATCCATGTTGTCCCAGTATCTGAGGACTTTCTAATGTTAATGGAGGAAGAATAACAAGAGAAAATGAATGTCCACAAAAGGGCTTGGACCTTCCCTCTACCTTGGAGGAAGTTCATGTAATATTCACTTCTTTCATCTCTACATTTGTTAAAGGTACATCTGCTTTTTTATCCATTTTTATTGAGGTAAAGTATAAATAACCAAAAAAAATCACCATTTTAACCATATTTAGTACCCACACATCATGGTGGATATTTAATATGAATTCATAGTTTTAATTGTGTTCACATAATTGTACAATCAGTGCTATCATCCAAATCCAGAAACTGCCTTATTAGCCAGGTTGTGTCTTCATCACGGCTTCCCTCAAATTTTATGGAGTCCTGAATGCTGACATGACAGAATTCCAGTCAAACCTATCCCCACACCCACTTTCCTCTAACCTCATATGCCCCTGTCATCTCTGCTGAGAAAGCCTACAATGAAGAGCTTACTGTAGCAGAGATCACCATTGCTTTCCTTGAGCCAGCCAACCTGATTCTGAACTGTGACCCTTGCCATGGTAAATACATAGTTTGCTCCTGTTTTAACATGATGATGTGGTCCCCAAAGATGTTAATGCTGCCATTGTTGATATCAAAACCAAGCATACCATCCAGTTTGTGGATTGGTACCCTAATGACTTCAATGCTAGCATTAATTATCAGCCTCCCTCTGTGGTGTCTGGTGAACACCTGGCCAAGGTACAGCAAGCTATGTGTATGCTAAGCAACACCACAGCCATTGCTGAGGCCTGGGCTCACCTAGATCACAATTTTAACCTGATGTAGGCCAAGCAGGCTTCAGTTCACTGTACATGGGCAAGGGGTTAGAGTAATGAGGACATGGCTGTTCAAGAGAAGGACCATGAGGAGGTTGAAACAGACAGTGCTGAGAAAGAAGATGAGGGTAAGAGTATTCATCTTTCTGCTGCAATTTTACACTCTGTTGTCTTATATTTGTCTTATTTCTGCTTTTTGTAGCCCTGGACCATCAAAAATAAGTGTTTCCATTCAAAAAGAGAAAGATTAGTTTCAGGCAGCCCACTATGGAGATGAACCCACTGTGAATGTTGATGTTTATAGTCATCTTTGGAATTGTGGAGGATGAGAAATAGAAGTCAACCAAGGACAGGTTGGAGAAGAAAAATGTGTGGCTGTGCGGAGGTAGGAAACAGACCTGAGAGCCAAATAATGAGCAGTTCCCAAGCACCATAACCATACACAGGGACAGGAACCATCCAAAAAAGGAAAGGCTGCAGTTCCAGAACACCTGTGAGCCCAGAGGAAAGATTCTGACCTGTGAGTAAGATTTTGTTCTTCTATCGTGTTTGGACACCTTTTGGGAAATGTAAACAATGTTGGGTGAAAGACATGAAAAAGTAAGTACTTACAATTCTGTTTATATTTTAATTCACACATTCACAAGTATTCACACCTGAAGTCCACACAACTTCAGCAATATTTCTCAGTTGTAACAAATCCAGTATTCTTAGAACTCTTGCATTCCTGGTTTTTGTGACATTTATCTCCTATACACACCCCCTTAGAGACAATCAACTGAGCAACATTAGTAGACTAAAAGCAGGAGAGATAACAAGTCCATTATAGCTCGTAATATACTCTATTCTTTGAAGAAGAAAATACAGAATAAAAAATGTCCAGACCCTTTAAGGAAAGCCATTCTCATTAAGATAAAATAAGAAGAATCAAATACACCTTGCTTTATTCCACAACAGTGGTACAAAACTGCATTTAGAATGCTTGTGAACTCTCTGTAAGAGCTAGGACTGTCCTACCTGAACCGTAGATTAAAGTTGGTAGTTTGTCATGTGCCATTTGTCCCAGCAGTTTTTCATCATTCTTGGGTTTTCCATTTTCCCTTCTTTGTGGATAAAAGTGTTCAGTCAAATATGATTTATCTTTTAAAAATCATTTAATATATGACTCCTATCATTAGTCTTGGTAGATTTTAAATTTTGATAAATACACTTAGATTCCAAAAATAATATGTTCTGGTTTGGATGTAATATGTCCCTCAAAAGCTCATGTATGAGACAATGCAAGAAGGTTTAGAGAATAAGTGATTGGGTTAACAGAGCCTTAACTCAATTGGTGAATTAATCACCTGATGGGATTAATTGATTGGTAAGGCAGGTGGGGTGTGGCTGAAGGAGGTGGGGAATTGGGGTGTGGCTTTGGGGTGTATATTTGTATCTGGCAAATGGAGATATATCTCTCTCTGCTTTCTGATCATCATGTGAGCTGCTTCCCTCCCTCTTCTACCATGATGTTCATCCTCACCTTGAACCCCAAGAAATGGTACCAGGCTTCTGTAAACTGAGACCTCTGAAACCATAAGCCCTTGAATAACTTTACTCCTGTACAGTTGTACCTGTCAGGTTTTTCAGTCACAGCAGCAAAAAACCTGACTAAAATAACATACAACATTACTATCTACAAATGTGGTATTGGTACACACTACACTTACCCGACAATGAGTAAAACATAATGAAATTATAAGAAAACAATCTTAAATTTTTCATTTAATATAGGCTTATTTCTATCAACCTAAATCTCACTATAAAGCAGAGGTAGGTTATGAACCCTGACCCTTCCACAATCCAGAAAGGAGGCAGAGAAAAAACAGCTGGCCAGAAAAGTGAATGACAAAGTCAATGCTCTAAGAGTCAATACTGGGCAGTCTGAGGTTTGGAGAGACTTGAAGTTTGGTTACTGGAGAAGAAAACAAGGACAGAGTTGCTTAACCCCAAACCCATACCAGGGAGAGGGGCAACAGAGAGAGAAAGAAAGAGTAACAGCACATAAACTCACCTCCTTAATAAGAGGCAGAAAGAAAAGCAGACCAAATCAAAGCATGGCAGAAGCAGTGGAGGACAGCAGTTCAACCCAAATTGTGAGCTGAAAGCCATACTAGGCAAGGAAGACATTTTGTGGAATTCACAGCTGGTCAACATTCCTAAAAGGAATTAAGTCAACATAGCTTCTCCCCACCTTCAGATAGCAACAAATAAAACCAGAGGAGAACCTCTGCAGTGGAACGTCTCAATCATCTGTCTGGAAGGAATTTGTAGAGGAATGGCTACTAGATGAAAGTTGCTGCAAATTCCTCCCCCTCACTGTGGATAGCAGAGTGGGGATCTGAGAGCTGGTCACTCCCAGGAACAGCTAATCTAACTCTTCACAGCAGCTTGGGAAGAGTTGGGAGTGGATGCCTGAGATGCACAACCACTGGTAGTTGTCCTTGACAGGACAGCTGACTCAGTCCCAGGCAGAAGAAGGGCACTACACTCAAGATTTGCAGGCACAAGCCACAGCCCGGGTGATCTGCATTGGTCAGGGCAGAGACACTTCTACACCACAGGCTACCATGGAGAGCCCACAACCACAGGTCCTGAGCTTGCAGACAGCCACCAAGTTCTATGCCAATTTGAAGAGGGCCCTGAGGAGGGTAACAGTGCATGGTGTCCCACTGCATTCAGAGCAATAACCCTGATTCCTGCATCCTATACTCCTGCACCCCATAGAAAGAGACAACAGGGGCAGCACAGCACCCTCAGAGCATCCAGCCTCAGGCCCCTGGACTGACAAAGGAAAACTGTGAACTGGCTGATGAGGGGTCCATAGCAACCACGGGAGTGGCTCCTGTGCCCTGGCACATTTGGGGGATAAAAAGCTGAAGAGTAATGGACATCTTCTAATGGCCCAAATCCTGATGAAGTCCAGAACAATAAAACTCAGTATGAATTACCTTCTCATTCATACAGTATACTATAAACAGCTCTAACATCAACTTTGACCATACCTATATTATTCATTTTGATTTAATAGTTGCTATCCTCATATTGAATATTGTGTCCCTGACCTATTTGATTGTATTTTTCTATGTTTTAAAGTATTGAGTGCAATCATTCCATACATCCAATCCTCTTAGCCCCTCTTTTCCTCTTACATTACCAGCTACTACCTCAAATTTTGCCCCAAATTCATTTTTTCTTCTTTTTTTTACCTTGGTTTATATTGTTCTTTTCTGTCTTTTCTCTTCTTTTCCCAATTTTTCTCTCTTCCCCTTTAACACTTTATATAATGTGATAGCAATTTTATTATCTTTAATAATTAACTTTTCAACCTATTCCAGAGTACAACTACAAGTTTATACCTGGATTAGAGGAATTGTGGAGAACACCATCAACAAGTTTTTGTTTTTCTGAAGGTTGACTAGTATGTGGCTTTCTCTGAAGTGATTGTAGTTAAGAGTTTAGTGTCATCCTTCAAAGTGGTGTGATCCTGGGAACTGCAGAGGAAAAACACTGAGTGGAAGTGTCAATACATGGATATTCACCCAATCTAGGGCTTTTATAGGAAGGGCACTAAATGGCCCCTTACACAAAAGAGTAAGCTCAGCTAAGTAGTTTACAACACAATACATATGGCCCTGAAATGTCTTGTTTACATCAACAGCTGGATTTGATACTGTCTTTGAAGAACATCCTTTACAACAGATGCTTTAACACAAACACAGACTTTAGCTGGAGGGAGCAACATCATTCAATTTGTCAGTTTATTATTACAACAATCCTTAAAAGGTCCTGCCTTTCTCTATATCACACTTAAGAATTTTTTATGATATGAAGGTGGACTATATTTGTTTGACTTCCAACAATTGATGGATATTCATCCTTACTATTAGACATGTATATTTGTTGTCCAAAGGAAAAAATCAGTCATTACTAAAAACATTCTCATAATCTGAAGTTCTACTATTGAAACATCATTGTAGTCTGTACAGTAATAATCATGCCATAACAAATCACCAAGAAATTTTATATGGTGTTATGAATAATATCTCTATTTTGTACCACCAAAAGAGAGAATGACCTACAATGGAAATGAGAAAATGAACATTTTAGTCCCATATCGATCACCTGCTTCTATGTGCAGTAAGTACATAAATCTCTCCACCTCTCTGCTTATACTCATTACTCAAAGTGGAGAAAATAACACTCATCTCCAGGCCATGTTGGCCACCTAATGGAACCTTGGCACTTAATGAACACTAGGTTATTATGGTGTTATTCAAATAAAGAATTCCATTATAATGGGAAAAAATGAGCTTAATAATTAATAAAATTTTCAAATGCCCTGGAGTCTGGAGTGATGTGAATTCAAAAATATGTCTCAGGATGAATCATATTTACCTATACCCTTCTCTTTCGGCTTTTTCTTTAGCATATCCATAGAAATAACTTTTTAAAATTTATGAGCCATCTGATTATTCTTTATACTCTCTGTTGTGGCACAATGCACATAATAAAAATTTATCATTTCAACCATGGTTTAATTCACAGTTTGATGGTATTAATTGCATTCATATTGATAGGAAACTATCACCAAGATCCATTCACAGAAATTCTTCACCTTTCTAAACTGAAACTTTATACCCCTTTTTAAGTTATGGGACCAGAAAAGGTATGTAACAGAAAAACTGATAAATAAAATGTGGTATATATTCACAATGAAGTTTTACTCAGCCATAAAGAAGAATAAAATTGTGGCATTTGCTAGTTAAGTGGATGGAACTGGAGATATCATGCTAAGTGAAATAAGCCAGACTCAGAAAGTCAAAGGCCAAATATTATCTCTCATGTGTGGAAGCTAGAAGGAAATATGGAAAACAAATGAGGGTAGAAGATCTTGAAAATAGAAAGCAGATCAGTGGAGTGAGGTAGGGGATTGAGAGATAGGGAGGACAGATGGGAAAAAGGAGAAATAGTGGAATAAAATTGACCAAACCATGCCATGAACATATATTTATGTATATTTGTAAACCACCAACTTAAAAAAAATCAATAAAAGAGTACCAAAGTGAGGAAGGGGAGCAGGTGAAGGGAAAAGGGAGGGAAGGTAGAAGTACATAGATTGAAATGGAACAAATGTATAACTATAATGCAGTAATAAAAACATTTTTCAAATTCCCTTTAATCTCATCCAAAAACCCCAACAACTACCATTCCACAATGAAACATGAGAAATTAAAGTTATCAACTACAAAATAATGTAACCAAAGGGGTTTGATTTTCAGGTCTAGGTGCTAGCTTTTATTGCTTTTTCCAAACTATCCATCAAATGGACATCAAAGATCCTGAAGTTAGATGATTCTACTGTGGAGCCTCTTTAGGGTACTTCTACTGTGAGTTTGGAGGTTTACAATCATCTTCGGAACAGTGGTAGAGGTAAAACAGATGTCAGCCAAGGACAGATTGGGGAGGAAGAAGTACATAGGGGTGTGGAGGTTGGAGTCAAAGCTGACGGCCAGAACTATGAGTAGGTTCCCAAACACTGTGATCAGGTACATGGTCAGGAACAGTCCAAAGAGGACAGGTTGCAATTCTGGATTAGCTGAGAGACCCAGGAGATGGAATTCTAAGATGTCTGTTACATTTAGTGCTTCTATAATGTTTGGACACCTTTAACATAGAAAATAGGATGAGGAAAAAGAAACAAATTAGCAAGTGTTGAGCACTCCATATATGCATTAAGTTCAAGTCTTCACAAGTAGTTATCCACATTGAGGTCAATACACATTAAACAATATTTCACATTGTGACATCTTGGAACTCTCTCATTATTGTTTTTCTATCCTTCACTTCCTCTTGTACATACTTACTTTTTTATTATTATTATTCCACTCACAGCCTCACCCATACTAGGCAAGCCATCTACCCCTGAGCTACCTCCCCAGCCCCTTTTTGTTTCATTTTGATACAGGGTCTTGCTAAGTTACCCAGGTTGGTCTCTAACTTGCCTCAGGCCTCTGAGGATCTAGGATTACATGAGTGGGCAACACCTAACCTACCCTCCTAAACACACTCAAGTGAACAATGTTACAAGGCCCCTAACAACAGGTATAACAAGTTCACAGTCACAGTACCATACAGATTAACTCTGAGGGAAAAAAGTGTGAGAAACACGTTTTCTCCTTTTAGAAATAAAGTTCATTTTAATGAAAGTAAAGTTAAAAGCAGTCTAATATACCTTATCACATTCTAAGACAATGGTACAAATTCCTATGATGCAGAATATATATCAACCACTTCATAAGGTTTAAAACTGCATAATGGAAACACTAAATTGATAGTTCATAATCGTAATGCATACTTATGGGCCAATTTTCTTCCAGGATTCTGTCCTTCTAGGTATTCTAATTTCCCTCCTTTGTGGATCTAAGTTCTCAGTCTAATACAGTTTGTCTTTTATTAATCATTCAATAGCAATTATCAAGAGTACAAGCAATAATAAATGTTGGCAAGGACATGGGGGAAAAGGTACACTAATACATTGCTGGTGGGACTGCAAATTGGTGCAATCAATCTGGAAAGCAGTATTGAGATTCCTCAGAAAACTTGCAATGGAAATATTACTTGACCCAGCTATCCCACTCCTCAGTTTATACCCAAAGGACTTAAAATCAGCATATTACAGTAATGCAGCCCCTTCAATATTTACAGCAGCTCAATTCACAATAGCTAAACTATGGAACCAACCTAGGTGCCCTTCAACAGATGAATGAATAAAGAAAATGTGGTATACATACACAATAGAATATTACTGAGCCTTAAAGAAGAATGATATTATGGCATTTGCAGGTAAATGGATGGAAGTGAACAATATAATGCTAAGCAAAATAAGCCAGTCCCAAAGAACCAAAGACCAAATGTTTTCTCTGATATGCAACACTAAGTCACAATAAGCGGGCGGGGGCGGGGGGGGGAGGGTCCTAGGGAAGAATTGAAGTACTTTGGATAAGGCAGAGGGCAGTGAAGGGAGGGGAGGGCATACAGGGGTAGGAAAGATAGGAGAATAAATTGGACTTTATTACCCTATGGGCATATATGACTGCACAACCAGTGTGATTCCACAACATGTGCAATCAGAAGAATGAGAAGTTATACTCCATTTATATGTGATGTGTCAAAATGCATTCTACTGACATATATAACTAATTAGAACCAAAAAATAAAAATTAAAAAAGAAATACACACAATGACATAGTAAATAGAATATTGTTAAAGGTAGATTTTTCAAAAAATGAAATTATTCAGTAAAAGGAAAAAAAGAATCACTTTTTATATTACTATTATCCTTGGTTTAGACAAACTTAAATTTTTTTAAAATATGTTTTAGGCAACTGCACACAGTCAATGCCATCATAGACCAGATATGTGGCACTAGTGTACCCTTCACCTGACACTGATTAAATAATGAAGAATTTATAATACTTTGGATGTTTTTTGTATTTTATACCATAACACTGGAATCAACCCATAAACTTCTGGTGAGGAAAACAGCTCTTTGCACTGTCCATATTATAATCTACAGTGACCTGATGCTGTGCTTCACTGTTTCTCTAATCATAAATCCTCTCACAGTTGAGAACTTAAGCATCAGGGATACTCCAAAGCCAAGTTTCAGTCCCAAACTTTTTTGTAATTCTTTTTATTTATTTTAATTAGTTATACATGACAGTAGAATGCATTTATGCACTTTGATATATCATACATAGATGGGACATAATTTCATTTTTCTGAGTTTCCATATTGCAAAATCACATTGGTCATGCACTCACATATATACATACAGTAACAAATTATGTTAATTCTACTATCTTTCCTATCCTCATAACTCCTCCCCTCCCTTCACTTCCCTCTACCTAATCTAAGGTAACACTGTTCTTCCTTAGTGCCCCCCACCTTATTGTGAATTAGCATCTGCATATTAGAGAAAACATTTGGTCTTTGGTTTTGTGGGATTGGCTTATTTCACTTAGCATGATATTTTCCAACTCCAACAATTTACTGTAAAATGCCATAATTTCACTCTTATTTAAAGCTGAGTAATACTCCATTGAGTGTATGTATGTATGTGTGCGTGTATATATATAAGTGTGTTTGTGTGTGTGTATGTATATATATCACATTTTCTTTTTCCATTCATCTATTGAGGGACACCTAGGTTGGTTCCATAGACTAGCTATTGTGAATTGAGCTGTTATAAACATTGATGTGGCTGTGTCACTATAGTAATGCCAACCTTTTTACATATACATTTTCACATCAATTCTTTTACTTTAGCTATGTGAGGGAAACTCAGACTCATTACTTTGTCAGGAATCACTGGGATTTAATTGGATAAAAGTCAAACAAGAAAAGTCTGGGGACAGATTTATAAACACATGGGGACAGATTTCCCGTATGAAAAAATGGGGAAAATA
The DNA here is from genome assembly GCF_001458135.2 of Marmota marmota marmota. NCBI lineage: Eukaryota > Metazoa > Chordata > Mammalia > Rodentia > Sciuridae > Marmota > Marmota marmota. The sequence goes on from NW_026006697.1 coordinate 116,700, forward strand.
AATGCATAACTTATAATGTTGTTATAAGAAATTTTGAAATTTTTGAAATTGCTTAAATAGTGTTTCTTGAATCTCATATATCTGTGTATTTACTCATGTAAATTTTAAAATATTTAGATACCCTTGGATTAGGCCAAAATCAACTTCATCAGAATATATGTATATACAGTTTTTGGAAAACCGAAGTTCTCAGTTATGCAAATTTTACAAAGAAATTGACACAGGTGAATTAAAATAGGTTAAAAATAATAAACCAGAGCTTATATATTATTATATAAATTATGATTAATGTAATATGATATTATAGTAAATTATATTATTAATATGATATACTTACACTTTTATTTCATATACCATATTTAACTTTTCTACATGTTTCACAACTGGGAATGATGAGACAAAATGGGTTAAACCAAGATAGAGAATCACTGCCTAAGAATATTTTCTGGCACTTAAAAATGGTGCAATAACTTTACCTATAATTATCATAAATAAAATACCAATTTGAAAATATAAATATTGAACAATCTTTGCTTCACAACTAAAAGCATATTGAGATTTGAATTAACACTGATGAAATCTGAGTCCTTGTATCTTTGCATGATTTCCTTCTCCTTCACAGCTCTCCCCCAATGGCAGTCACAGTCATTTGATAGGTAGATGTTATTGTTAAGGTTTCCGTGACAATATTGATTTAAAAATCCATATATTTTTCTTAAAAACTTACCAAAGAAGCCCTAAGACTCATCTAAGTAGTATATAATGCAACATCTACTGCCCATGAATGGCCTACTTGACATCAATATGTGCTTTTAAGTCTCTCCCTGTAGTACACACATTTCTGGTACTTTAGCTGATACCTAGCAAGACCTAAGAGACATCATTTAACTTGTAAGCTTATTGTTAATGAAAATTCTTTGAAAATTCTTGTACCCCTCAACTTACCCAAGAGAGAACTGTTATATAATATGTAGTTAGAGGACAGTATTTTAACCACAAGATATTTTTGTTGAATGATACAAAGAAAATACTTACCATAACCAATAATAAGTATTAACTGTACTTGCCTTATTTAATATATGGTCACATATTAATCACATAGTACCCATATTTTGTTTAATCAATACTCAACAACTGGTTCAAGTTGAAATAAATTCAGATGACAATGCTGAATCTCAGAGATACTCACAACCTGTCCAATGTTCAAAAAATAATAAATGGAACTGACAGCAGTAAATTAAATTGCCAAGCTCTAAGTAAGATCTGCTAATCTTTTTTATTACTTCCCAACCACCTGAATATTTTAAGCAAAGGTCCAGAAGTCTTAACTGCAAGCACATCTCAGGTATATTTTTAACTTATAAGTTTCTGAGTAGTAATAATGAAATCCCATCCTGATTTCATGCCTCCTTCCCTCCACCCCACCCCTGGAACTGGGGATTGAACCCAGGGGCACTCTACCATCAAGCCACATCTCCAGACTTTTTCATTTTTTATTTTGAAACAGGGTCTTGCTAAGGCTGAGGCTTGTTTTGAACTTGTGATCTTCTTTCCTCAACTTCCCAAGCATCTGGGATTATAGGTGTGTGCCACTATATCTGGCTTATAGCTCCTTTTGAGACTGAGTGGGCTGCTTACATGAATGCAGGAGGATGATGGTGGCTGAAGTACCAGAAAGAGATCAGTGCTGAATGGTTGTGTGTCTTCTCTTTCTGTAGACTTTTCCAGTGGTCTCAGCCACTCATCCTAAATTGTGGCACCGGGTGCCACATACTAATCTATACTATAATATACCATACACCCCCAGTCAGTAGTGCCTAGTGAGAAAGAAGTCTCATCTGGGGTGACATGGAAGGGAAATAACTGGTTTATTTAGGAGACAACCTGTCCAGCTTCTCCTGCCCAATGTCCTGTGTCAGTAACCAGACAGCTCAAACAAACATGGGTTCAGTGTGTTCAACGGGAACACCTAACACAAGTTACATAAACAGCTGTGCTCCTTTCTATTCTATAAATATAATAATGTGGAATTTAAACTTTGTAGAAGACTTGGCAGATGAAAGAATCTATGTAGAACACATAGCTAAGCACCTTGCTGAACTTGGGAATCTCTCAGTAAGGGCTCATGATGTAGGGATACTATCCTAACACTCATCCTCATCCCCCTCAACACCTTCATAAACCTTCTGTATTCCTTAGAACACAGTTTAAAAGGATGGATTTTCTCCCCTCCTGGAGAGAATCTAGGGGAATTAGAATCAGTGTGAAGGAAAGCAAAACTGAATGAGATTTCTACTGTTCTCATTACAACCAATTATATAAAATCACAGTCCTTATAACTGCAGTTTTGTATTCTGTTATTCTCCCACCTGGCTACCCAAACTGCATGCTTCTCCTGACAAAGAGGAAGCAATGCTTTGGACATTCCCTCTTCCATTCTTCATCTCCAGCAGCACTTACTGACTCATGCTGTGCATCTGGGAGGTCATGACCCAGCAGAGCAGATGCACACCCTGCCAGGTTTGCAATGACCTCCTGCTTCACCTTCAGGATTAATATCAACTCAACCTCAGACAGCAGCTTTCTGATGCAAACAACCTTGGAAGGAGGAGGCACAGCTGTGGAGCTGACTGGACTGGAGCCATCAAACTGAAGACCTGCAGCCACTAGCTGATTATTGACTATTATATGTCTTGGAGACTCAATGAACAGAGCTCATAATTAGCCAAATTATTACAACTTCTTACAAACTCTAAGGACTTGCTAATATTAAAGGTGAAAGAAGAGGAGAAAATGAATATCAGTAAAGGTTCTTCACCTTTTACTAATGAAAAGTTCATATGTACTCCTCATTTCTTTCATTTCTCTTTTTTAAAAACTCATACACTTTTCAGTTCCACTCTTACTATGATAAATTCTTAAATTACTATTTCATTGGTGCATAATTATACATAGTAGTTGGTTTCACAGTGGCATGCTCATCCATGTACATTTTATGATTTGGTCAGTTTCAATTTCTCGTACCTCTCTAGTCCTCTCCTCCTCCTTCCCCTTGAGCAACTTCCTCTCCCACACGTGTATCTCTTCTATTTTCATGAGATCCCCTTCCCCCCCTTTTTCCCTTTTTTATCTATAGATTTCACATATAAGACAAAACCACCCTGGACATTAAGAGTCTGTCTTTATTCACTTAACCTGATGTTCTTGAGTTCTATCCATTTTCCTAAAAGTGGCATAATTTTGTTCTTATTTACAGTTAAATAAAACTTCATTGTATACAATATATCACATTTTCTTTATCCATCCATCTGTTGACAGACTCTCAGGCTTGTTTCACATACATAAATTGTGTATCATTCACAATACACATGTAAATTCAGTACATATGTATGGTTCCACATACATATTAATTTTGCTACTATAAACAAGGGTATGCATGCATCTTTATAGTATGTTCATCTTAATTATTTTGGATAAATACTGAGGGGTGGTATGCCTGGGTCATAAGATGGTTCTTTTCAGGAAAATCCATTTCCACCATTGTTATACTTATTTACAGTCCCACCAACAGTGCATATGCGTTCCATTTTCCCCAATTCCTCACCAGCATTTATTATTATTTATACTCTTGATCATCATCACTCTGACTAGAGTAAGATGAAATCTCAGTGTAGTTTTGTGTGGGGGTTGTTTTTGGTTTTGTTTTTACAATATAAATTGATTCTTTCCAGCACCTTAACTGATACACAGCAAAAACCTGAGAGAGAGGCATCATTTAACTTGTAAGTTTAATAAAAATCTTTTCAAAATTTTTGTACCTCTCATTTTCACAAGTCGGAACTGTGTAATATTTAGATAGAGAACAGTATTTTAATCACAATTTATAAATATTCAATTTACTATTAATCACCTACATTTATTGTCATATATATGCATATACATATATACATATACACATATGTATATGCATACACCAACCACTTTTTTTATCCATTCATCTATACACAGGCACCTGTGCTCATTCCATAATTTCACCATTATAGACTGAACTTCTATAAATATCAATATGTCTGTATCACTGTAGAATACTGATTTTAGTTCTTTTGGATAAAACTAAGGAGTGGATAGCTAGGTCATTTGGTAATTCCATTCCTAGTTTTTTGAAGAATCTCCATACTGCTTTACAGAGTGATTATACTAATTTTCAATCCCACCAACAATGTATGAGTATACCCTTTTCCACAAATCCTCACAGCACTTATTACTATTTTTATTCTTGATAATTGTCATTCTGATTCAAGTGAGAGGAAATGTAAATGTAGTTTTGATTCACATTTCCCTGATGGCTAGGGATGTTTAACCTTTTTTCAATATATTTTTTGGTCATTTGTATTTCTTCTTTTGAGAAGTACTTATATAGCTCTTTTGCCCGTTTATTAATTGGGTTATTTAGTGTTTGCTATTAAGATTTTTGAGTTTGTAATATATTCTGGATATTAATTCCCTGTCAGAGGAGCAGCTGGCAAAGATCTTCTCCCATTCTGTAGGCTGTTTCTTCACATTCTTCCTTCCTTTGCTGTGAATAAGTTTTTGTTTGTGTGATATTTATTTTTTAGTTGTAGTTGGACACAATAATTTTATTTTATTTATTTATTTTTATGTGGTGCTGAGGATCATACCCAGGGCCTTGCATGTGCTAGGCAAGTGTTCTACTGATGAGCCATATCCCTAGCCCCTGTGAATAAGTTTTTAATTTAATACTATCCAATTATTGATTTTTGGTTTTATTTCTTGCACTTTAGAAGTCTTGTAAATGCAGTCAGTGCCTGTATAAATATGTTGAAATGTAAAGCCTATGTTTTCTTCTAGCCATTGCAGAGTTTTTGGTCTAATTCCTAGGTCTTTCACCAACTTTTGTGAATTTGCTTTTGTGTAGGGTGAAACACAGGAATCTAGTTCCATTCTTCTGCATGTGTATATCCAACTTTCCCTACACAATTTGTTACAGAGTTATCAGGGGGACCATTTTCAAGTATCAGGAACTTATGTGGGTTTGTCTCTGTGTCTTCTATTCTATTCTGTTGGTCTTCATGTGTGCATTAGTGCTGATGCCATGGTGGTTTTGTTACTATAGCTCTGTAGTATAATTTGAAGTTCAGTATCGTGATGGCCCCAACATCAACCTTTTTCTCCAGATTGCTTTGGTTGTTCTGGGTCTCCTATTCTTCCAAATGAATTTTAGAAGTATTTTTTAGTTCTGTGGAAAATGATATTGATATTGGGGATTGCATTGCACAGAATCTGTATAGCACTTTTATTAGTATGGCCATTTTAACAATATTAATTCTGTCTCTCCAAGAACATGGGAGTTCTTTCCAGCTTCTAAGATCTTCAATTTCTTTCTTTGGTATTCTAAAATTTCCATTGTGGAGATCTCTTACCTCCCTGGAGTTATTCCCAAATGGTTTTGCCTTGAGATTATTGTAAATGGAAAAATGTTTCCTGGTTTTTTCTCAGCAGATTCATTATTGGCACATAGGAAAGCAATTGATTTACATATTGAGTTTCACACAGCCATAAAGAAGAATGAAATTATGGTATTTACTGGTAAATGAATGACCTGGAGAACATGCTAAGTGAAATAAACCAGACTCAGGAAATTAAGGGTCAAATGTTTTCTCTCATATGCAGAAGCTAGACCAAAATAATAAAAAAGAGGAGGAAATGAAATTAACAAAATTATGCTATGTACATATATGAATATATCACAGTGAATTCCATCTTAATGTACATCTGTAAAGTACTAATTTTTAATTTTTAAAATGTGTTTTGGGGGTGGAGGCATGCCTGGAAAAAATCCATATATGGCTTCCATTCACACGTCATGAGCTTCTTTGTCTTATGTGCCCTGGACTTGGTGAATATCCAGGTATTGGTACTTTATTCAACAGGTTTCCTCTGCTCTTCCCAGTATCAGCACCACTTTGAGAGAAGGCACTAAACCCTACTTACTAAATACTTAAGTTCAAAGTCATGAGCTGATCAACCTATGGAAAAGAAAAACTTGCTGAAAATAGTCTCCATACTTCCTCTAATCCAAGTATATGATTATTGTAACGCTCTGGAATAGATTGATAAATAACCTATTAAAGACAGTACAATTATTATATACATTTCATAGGGGTTGAAAAGGGGAGGAGAAAATGGGCAAAAAAAAGAAAGATAGGGAAGAATAATGCACACCAAGGTAAAAAAAAGAAAATGATGGATGGAGAATGGATTTGAGGAAGCTGCAAGTAATTTAGGAGGGAAAAGAGAAACTAAGAAAAACAAGTGTAAATAAACTACTCCAAGAAAATGAAGATAGAGTGATTCCAGTTTATATTTTAAATACAGTTAATACTTTAAATACAGATAAAACAATAGAAGAAATACACTCAAATGGATTAAGGACACAATGTCAAATACTAGTACATTTATCAATCCAGAATGAAGAATAACATATGCAAGGTCAAATTTGACTCTAGAACTAATTATAATAATCCAGGCCAAAGTGGAGAAATTTCTTTTTGAGTTTTCCTCATTTGGATTTCATCAGGATTTGGGACCTTTAGAAAATATTCACCACTCTTCAGCTTTGAATCCTGCTAAAGGTGCTGGGGCACAAAAGCTACTTCCCTGGTTGCTATATATTTATCACCAGCCAGTTCTTGTTCATTAGCCCTTCAAGAAAGCAAGCATGAGCCTGCATGCTTGAAGGAGGCTGTACTGTGTCTGCTGGCTGTTTCTATTGGATTCAGTGCAGTGCTCAAGGCTGTCACACTGATTGCTATGGGACACTGTGCACCTACTCACCTCCAAAGGGGTTTCTTTAAAGAATCATAGAGGCAGGTGGCTGTCTGAAAGTGTGAGACCTGTTATCTGGGGCTGTCTGTGCTTGTTCTGTGGTGCAGAAGCCTTCCCCTTGGCTGATGTGGATCCCTAGGGTACCATCTCTTTGACTCAGGTATAGAGTTAGTTGACCCACCTGCATCTGAGTTCCTGGTGCCCATGGCAGTGAATCGCTGGTGCCTGCTGCCCTCTGCTGGGACTTTTTGGAGCAGTCATATCAAAGCACTTTGTGGCCACCTGCACCTGTGGGGCCTGTGGGTGAAGGCTGTCTGCAGCACAGAATCCTCCAATGAGGCTGATATAGGTGACTAAAGTATTTCAGGGTGATGCAGTTGAAACACCTTGCAGTTGCCTATAGGTTGAGACTTTTTGTGAACTATCCATGGCCTCCATTAAAAATGGTGCCACTCACTGGGGTTTTAGCTGTCACCATAATGGGGAAAGCATGTCATTTGGCCCATCTTTACCTGAATTCCAGCGGAGGCTGTGTGGAGCATCTGGGTTAGGGCTGGCACTCCCTGACAATCAGCTCCATCCCAACCCTCTTATCTACAGAGAGAGGGAGTGGGGTTCAGTAACTTTCATCTAACACTCATCCCCCACAAGATCCCTCTAGATGGATGACTGAGACAAACCATTCAGAGATATGCCCTTTGGTCTCATCTGTTGCTATCTGAAGGTGGGGAGAAGCTGTGTTAATTTAATTTCTCCTAGGGAACCTGGCTGGTTGTGGATGC